>NC_034410.1:66573224-66614017 GCF_002078875.1 Numida meleagris | reverse complement strand
TTCTCTCTCTTTCCCCCTTTTTCTCTCTCTTTCCCCCTTTTTCTCTCTCTTTCCCCCTTTTTCTCTCTCTTTCCCCCTTTTTCTCTCTCTTTCCCTTTTCTCTCTCTCCTTCTCCCTTTTCTCTCTCTCTTTCCCCTCTTTATTTCCTCTCCTCCTTTCCAGCCCCCCCTCCCCTACCATCCTCTCTCCCAGGGCTGGGTTCGGGGCAATCCCACCGCGCCTCGCTCCGGAGCTGCCCCGGGACGCCCCCGACTCCAGGTGCGGCGGGCGGGGAGGGGGAGTCCCGGGGACGCGCGGCGGGGACACTCGGAGCCGGAGCGGGGGCACGGGGAGGCCGCCTCCAACTTTCCCGGGGCACGAATCGCGGGGGTTTCTGCGGAGGAGGTGCGGGCGGTGCGCGGCGAGTGGTGGGAGATACCCCCGCCGGGGTTCCCGAGGAAGCAGCGAAGCCCCCCGCGGGGTTCCGGGCTCGGAGGGCGCTGCGGGAGCGGCACCGGGAGCGGGGGGAGCGGGGCGGGTGAGCGGGCGCGAATGGTAAAAGATACGGAAGGAAGAGCCCCAGTGGCTGGGACATAAATCAGGCAGAATATATGGGGAGTTGATGAGAATAGGTCTTTTCACCCTTAAAAAAAAATAGCCACTCTGGAAGAGAAAAAGAAGGCTGATTATTGGCATCCAGCTCCGAATCCCAGGCAGCTGATGCTGAGGGGAGCCAAAGGGAGCAGTTCTTCTTGGTTTAAAAACAGCAAGACAGTCTCTGCCAAAGATTGCTGTAAACACTGAATAAAGATTTCATTGTGGCTCGGTGTGACTAGAATAATTAGGCGGTTAATTGTTCATTCTGATCTTAAAGTGCAGCAATCAGTAGTGCACAGTAGGAAAAATACAGGGGGAAGAGAGGAAAAACAGCAATAGGAAAATGATAGGAAAATGTATCACTTTTTCCTCTCCCGCAGGTTTTTCTTTTGAGGCTGAGAGCACGTGGGTGCCGGTCTGTTTAGAGAGAGAACACCTTTGTACAGCCGGGGTGTAATTGTGCTTTTGCAGCCACTGTGTCAACATCATTGTGGGCTGGACAAAATCAAATTATGAGACTTAGAGAAATCGCATTTTATGGAAATGAAATCTGAAGATGCCAGGAGAATGAATGTCTGAGCTAGACTGACTGATAGCAATTAATGCATTTTACTTATGTGTACACTTTATTGCCAGCTCAGCAGGGATGCAAGCTAATGGTGCCAGCTTTTGTGCTGCTCCAAGACATTTTTCAAGCAGGCACACAAGGTTTTATTGGTAAACTGTTCTGAGTTTTTAACGCTGTGATTGTGCCCCCCTTCAAATCAAGCTCCTTGCAGCAATGACTCTTCCATGGCAGTCTAATGAAATGCTCTCTTGTTGCACTGCGAGCTGTTCCCTGTGACGCAGTAGGAAAGCGCAACCTGTGTGTGCTTGTACTGGGGGAGGCTGTAAGTTGTCGAGCAAGATGTGCTTACAAGCACTAGAATAGGACTCACTGATAGGAAGTGAAAGATGGCACCACAGGCTAGAAAGGTTCTCTTTCCTATGCAGAATGTTTTTTCATATGTATTAGTTCATGTTAGGGAAGCATTCTAATGGGTTAATTGTCACAAAGGAAGGATGAGTGCTGTGTTTAAAAGAAAGAAAACTTCCAAAGAAGTTCATAGGCATTTGAGTAAAGTGGAAGAGTGTTTAAAAGTCTGATTGTAAAGGAGACACATTCATCCCTCATATGACTTTGTGGACTTCAGAGCAGTTATATGAAAGATTCAATCCATTCAGAGACATCCATGTAGCCTGCCCGTCCATCATTAAGTAAATAAATAAAGGTGCTGGAGTTGGGCAAGAGAAGCTCAGTTAAGTATAATTTTCTGTCACTGCTCATGCAGAAAGCTATGAGCCACCCATTACAGAAAAAAAAAAATCATCAAACAGAAATAGACCTTTCATTCGGCTCTCAAAAGTAGAACAATTTGTTGTGTTTTGTTGAAGATGAGTTTGTTGTAAGTTTTGATCTGCACTTTGCTAGATTTTTGTGGGAAGAAAGGTGGAGAGAACACGAAGCGTACTGTCTATCCAGTGGTACAAAACAAACACAAAATGCTGCAGTCTTTGCTCAGGTCACAGAGTCTAGGGCAGTGAGGACAGAAAGGTGACTCCAGAGTTTTGTCCAAAGTGATGCTAAAAAAATCAAGTAGATATGCATGGTTTAAATCTGCTTTGCAAGCATTATTATTAAGCTGTTGAATGTGCTTTGTCCTACCGCAGTGATACTGGTATTCTGTCTACAAAGAGCATTCCTGATTTAATTGCAAGGTGTATTGAAAGAAAGTCTTCCAGGCATTTTGCTTGCTAGTACAGTCTAGAGTGGTATGTTGCTAGCTTTATTTGCACTCTGAGACACCTAGGAGTGTTCTGCTCTTGTTAAAGCAATTCCAAAAGTGTAGTGATCAAGTGATCACTTAGGAGACTGCTCAAGTTTCTGCTTGTGATGTTGTGACAAAGAATGTTTCTAAAAAGTCCGCATAGTGATTTTCTTACATAAAGATGATGTTAAATTTGAGAATAATCTGTAACATGATTTTGAGAGGAGTGTAGTGGGGTTTTTTTCTGCATTCCCAAATACAACATTTATCAAATGGCTCCTCTTTAATAAAATGCAATGAAAACATATTTGGGGCATCACAGTAAGTTGGGGAAGAGGTCTTTCTTGCATTGTTACAACATGTTTAACAAAATACACAGAGGATTATACACTGATATTCAAGGAAACATTTGCCATTGAATTTCAGTCAAAGACTGAATACTCTCTTATACCTAAAAGTTGTTTGAAAATCACAGTACATCTTCATAATAAAATTGCATTGTCACAGACATAATTGTTATTCATAACAAGTAGTCTCACAAACAAATTCCATCCGTGTAAGTACTGAGTCTCAGTCAGGCCAATTATGACTAAATTACTGCATGTTCTCTGCTGTATCAACTAATTAAAGGGTAATTAATAAAATGATAATTTCATTCTATGGCACTGTCTACATCTGGTTGTCATAGCAGAGTTTGTTTGACATATGGTTAAATGGTCAGATACTATGTTGTATGAATGCAGCATTTGCACAGAACACCTGGCAAGCCAGAGGAATTTTAACCCTTAACACATTAATTTCAAGAATCTGTGTCAATGTACTCTTAGATTTGCTTGCTCGTTCTCTTCATCTGGTCTTCTCATGCATTTGAGAAAATTTGGTTCTCCAAGTACATTTAAGAGAGTAACTCTCTTTGGTAGGGGAAGAGTGGGAAGTGAACTTGGGACTGGAAAAAAGATTGGAAAAGCAAGGTAAAATAACTCTGGCTTGTCACTGTGGGAAATAAACTTACAGTAGGAGACTCTCCATTGATCCCAGTATTACTGGGCACACCCTCTAAGGAAAATTGGGCTGGAGTTTGCACAGAGACAAAATTATCTTTTTTAATAGATGCAGTTGTGTGTCGGAATAAAGGCTGAGGTTGTGGTCACAACAGCATGGAAATATCTGCATTGCAGGCTTCCCACACTGTACCTGTCATCTACAGATAAAACAAAACTTTGCTCCCATGGGACAGTAAACATGAAAGTCACTCATCCTAAAAAAAAATGAAACAATCTTTTATCAAGTCAACAGATTATACAAAAAATAATTCTGGTTTAGGCACCTGATGCTCAAGATACTGCCTTGCACATCTTCTGAATTATTGTGGTTGAAATTTTCAGGGCAGTCCATGCATATTTTTTCATACCATTTGTTCTTCGCCTTCTTTTATTTTCAGGGAAAATATGTATCTTAAGCCCCAACATTTTTGTGAAAAATTACAACCAGTGCTGTTTCGAAGTATGCAGAACAGTATCTCTTTAAACTATCCTTTAAACTGTAAGTAGTGGTATTTAACATGGGTTAAATTGCTGTATCTCGTCTGTACCAGGTCAAGCTGGATCCCTCATAGAACGAAGGCCGAGACATGAAGTTGCAGACATAATGTTTTCCTTCTCTTTAGGAAAAAAAATAATATAAAAGGGGCTGGAAATAACTAGTGCTTTTTCAGCAACTGAGCAAAGCAAAAAGGATGTAGTAAACTGCAGGAAGGCATGAAAGTCTGTCTTTTCCTATGCAAATGATCCTCAGTGAACAGTTCCCTCAGTGAATAGTCAGGGTGGCTCATCACCTCATGCCGTCAGGTGCAGAGTGTGGCCAGTGATGCTTATAAAGCGCTGTTTGTCTGTCTCTCTGAGAGTCAGAGTCCTGTTTCTTGAGAATTTCCAAGTGCACAGATCTATCTCATTGTCATTCTACTCGTGGAACTCATTAACACCTGGAAAATCTTTTATAGCATTTAACTACATCAGATGCACTGTCCGGCACATGTTTTCTTAATAGGGCTTTCACTGTGGTATTGTCAAAGAACCCTTATGTCACAGCTGGGAACATGAATCTGTCATGTCAGTACTGTACCCTGTTCTAGACAGGAATAGTGTATGAGTGTGTTTTATGGAGGAGCCGAATGTGCCCATATACTGCATTAGTGGGAAAGAATGCGAAGCTTGTTCTCCTAAATAAAGATTCAGGCTGGTGGTAGTGGAGTACTTTGTACTATTTAAACACTGCTGCCTCTAAGGCATTGTACTTAAGGAAAGGGAAGTTTGAGGCGTGCAAGGCACTCATAGTCTTCTAGTGGTGTAATGCTGCTGGTTAATGATATGTCATCATGTACATTTCATTGGGGAAAAATTGCCAGAGGTTTCTAATTCTGCCGTAGCAACTTGTTTGAAACTGGAAGTTGATAGGAAAGTCCTCACCCTGGGAATATTTGTTTTTAAAACAAATTTGATTTAACTATATTTGGCAATATAAGAAGAAGGGGAAGAGAAGTAAATGTTTTCTAATTCTGTATGCTTTTTGTGCCCATTAAATCACTGTAAAACTCAATTTTAAATAGCCTACTTTGTAGCTCTTTAATCAGCATGCCTAGGGTAATTAAAAAAGGATAGAACTGTGAATACTGGCTGCAATACATGTGTAAGACCTACTTTTTCAGAGGAATTTTTACCATAGTTACATACATTTCATCTAAAATTAAATGCTTAAAATTCACCAGCTCTGACACTACCAAGCTTGTCACAACGATATTCCCCTTTGAAAAGTATTTGCAGACTTGAGAGACCATCGCTGTTGTGAAGGTGTTAACTTGGGCCCTCACGTAAAGAATTTGTGCATGAAAGGGGCATTTTATGCAGTCATGGGAGGTACTGTCTTTTAAACAGCTTGTTTTACTTTGAAAACTTAATATAGTTCATATGCTAAGAAATGTGCCATTCCCTCAGGCCCTGTCGCTGTCACCAGAGAGCAGAGCTCAGCGCTGCCCCTCCACTCCCATCATGAGGAGCTGCAGCCACCATGAGGCCTCCTCTCAGCTCCTCTGCTCTGGGCAAAACAGACCCAGGGGCCTCATCCACTCCTCATACACCTTGCCCTCCAGACCCTCCAGCATTATCATAGCCCTTCTTTGGATACTTTCTAACAGTTTTATGCCCTCCTTATGTTGTGGCACCCAAAGCTGCCCCCAGTGCACTTTTTTTTCTGAAGGACAGAAGTCCTTCATGCTTCTGACCTTCTCTATATATAGATAACTGATGGAGCAAGCCCAGTGCCAAACTATGTGGGGTTTGCCCTGTTGACGCATGCAGCAGCCAGCAACACAGCCCAAGAGTTCCTAACAGTTTTCAAACTGACAGCACACTGGGGATGAATTATTCTACATGATTCCTTTAAGCTTACTACAGAAGCAAATCAAAGGTAAAAAAAAAAAGTCTACATAATTAACCTTTCTGCCTAGGTACTGTGACACATAGTTAAGAGCCCTTGCAATATGTAACTTAGTTACAGGGAAGCAAGTTAAGGATTGAGTGAAAGGCTTAACTATAAATTTCCTTGCTTGTATGAATTTAATTTACGATTGCCATCATGATGTAGCATAAATTAAAATACTTGGCAAACTTCTTAAGAAGAATATAGGTACCTCACTAGGTTATTATATATAGAATGTCTTCTGTGTGCTTAGCCCATTGCTGAAATTAGTCTGTTCTTTAATTTTAAGATACTTTTGAAAAGGAGAGAGGTGATTTAACAGGTCAAGTTCCACAGTGAGAATTAGGAGACTAACTTCTGGAAAATGGCATTTCCTAAACGGTTAAGAAGTGTTTCCCAGCAGAAAATCTGAAGTTTTGCCCTCCAGTCCAAATGTTATCTGGAGTTCATTAACCACTCAAGTACACGTTACTTATTGCTTGACTTGAAGGTCTTGCTTCACAAAAATATGTGTTTAGAGTAACAAAGAAGTATAAGAGAAATCAGCATGCCTGCTCAAGGATGTATGAAGCTACGTAGGGCAGAGAAATTCCTTCCATTAAAGGAGGTTTGAGGAAGAGTATGGATAAGTGGTTTGTGTCTGAGTTTCTTTTCAGGGCTGCATGTGTCTACCACTACCATATCTCCTGAGAGGATCCATTGCACTTACCTGTTTGGTTCGTGTTTCCTATATAGACTTGCTGTATTCCTATGTCCCCTTCAGAAAGTGATGGAGATGGGCAGGCATCATGCAAGCAATTAGGGGTGCCAGCTCTTCATGAGCATCTCTCTCTGTAGCAAGGGAGAATGAACACAAGCAGTTAAATTTATTCTGATGGGAAGCCTGCCCCCAAGCACCCTATTTGAGGACACCCCATGAGCACCCAGGGGAGATCTTGTCAAATGAATAGAAACCAAGCTTGATAGTGACAACAGGAAGAGCTACCAGACCCTTGGAAAGGCATCAGTGAACTCCTGACCCAGACCAGTGCCTGTGGCCCACAGCCCTGCACACCTTACATCCCATCAGCCCTCCTTGGGAGGAAGAGCCGGAAGAAGCAGACAAATTGCCCTGGTAGAACATGCTGAATGCCAAGAAGTTGTAGCAGAGGAGGCACATAGGCACAGTGCTGTAAGGAAAAGCTGAAATCAGCCTTCAAGCAGATGACAAGAGAGGATCTGTCAAAGCAGCCTTCAAGAGTACAGAGAGCACATTGAGAGAAAATGATGATAATAGCAACAAAACCTTGCAGAGACTGAACAGAGGAAGAAGCTGCAGGAGAGCAAGAAAGCAGAGGATTTGAATAGTGAAGCAGAGAGAAAGAAATGGCAAATGTCTTAATAAAATAACAGACAGAAAAGGACAGATTGGATCAGTGACAGGTATGGAATTTGGCAGTGACTTGGAGAAGAACTGATACAAAAGGGAGACAAAAAACTTGCCGGCTTGTGGACAAGCATGGCAGAAAGCAGAGCAGTTTGTGGTAATAAAGACTGGAGGAATATCACTTAGATCCCACAAGAAGCCTCTGGGGTGAGTACTTGGTATTGGAGGGGTTTTATAAGAAAATCAGGTTCCTTGTTTTGTGTGTGGAATTTCAGGTAGTTCATCTCTAAGCCAAGAGAAAGGCATCTTTTGCCAGTGTGTCGTAGATACTAGGGTTATATACATCAGAAATTGAACCATTGTATAGAAATTTGGTACTGACTCACGGCTAAGCTCTTCTTGGTATTCTAGACTTTTGAAGGGTTAATTCTCATTAGAGTGTGTTCAGGGGCACTGCTGAGGGCATGGTGGAACTGCGTTTTATTCAGTATGCTGTGATTGAGGTATGCTGTTTGTAATGACTCATGTACGTACATGGTACGTCTTGACATGAAAGTTGTTAGACTCAAATTGATAGAGGAGATAATAATGAAAAGACTCCAACAAATGCACTCAACCAGCAACTCAGTTGACAGTTTCTGTCTATCTGTTTTCTTGCCCATCTGCCCGATATTGCTCTTTAAGTGCCATCATGCATTCTGTCATGCTGCTCTATGGCAGTGGAAGGAGCTCCCATTAAAATTCATTTATGTTATGATGACTACTAAACACTTGCCTATTAGTGAGATAATGAATGAGCCATGGTTCTCAGTGGCGATACCCTGCAAAACTTTTAACTATTCCCTATTAACAAATCCATATCTCCACGACACTTGTTTGCTTCTCACCTCTGGGTTCTCCCAAAGAATTCATTCTTCACTGGAGAGAAGCTCCACTGTATTACCTCTGCAATCTCTTACTAGGTTGTAGAGGTGTTTATGCAGAATAACTATGCATAATGAAGTGTGGCAGGTAGGTATTTATTTTTTAATCCGTATTCCCCGCCTTGAAAAATGCATTTTGATTAAAATGGTTTCCTAGTTTTATTTCTTTAATTATGAGGTCCTTGTTTTGCTGGAAATTCAATATTTATATAAAAAATAACTTACAAGGTGTGCGACTTGTTTTCTTTGCCATGTGACAATTTAATAAAGCATCAGTGAAATGGTTCTAGATAACTATTGGAAAGATTTTTTTATCCCATTGCTCTCTTTCTTTGCTGAGATATGAGTGCTTCAGTGTTAATATCTGTGCCATGGGCAAAATATGATTTCCACAGGAGTGCATGATGAAGATTTTTGAATCTACTATAGGATCTGGACGCTACATTCCCATTATTTTTAATGATCGCTGAGCATCAAAATTCCCAAAGTAGCTGCAGTTACCTACCAAATTGTCCTCAAAGAGCTGGTGGACCAAAACTGTTTTTATTCTGAGATAAATTACCTTCTTCCTCTCTCCAAGAGCTTACCAAGTTATTTACTGAAGAAGCAATTATCAAATGTCATAATGTATTTGACTTGCTAGCTGCAAATATCCAATCTATCAGCTGTTATGTGGATTTATAATTTTCTTAGGTCCATTGGTCTGTCTTTTTAGGCACTACAAAAAAGGGAACAAACCACTTAATTTCTGATATAAAATACCATCCCATGTAGGATAATTATTTTCTAGGAAGAACCCCTGCATTGCAGGGCTCCAGGAGAGTTAGAAGAAAGTCTGTTTTCTCATATGTCAATGATTGGTGTCATCTTTGGCTGAAGAGATGGCTTTGGTTCTGTATGCTCACAGGCTATTCAGACACATGTCTGAAATCATCACTTTGATGAACTTCTTTCTATGGTAATTTACTCATCAGGGTACCATTTTGCAATGTCAGACTGTTACTTGAAGAACATTTACATGACGTAGTGAAGTAGAATACAAATTAGAGTGGTATTTTATACAGAGGTTTTTCTTTCCTGATTTGTTTTACTGCATATACAGAGACCACTTGAAAAGCTTCCTCCTGCTGCATAATCCCACTGCCAATCATAACTTTAGAAATAATCATACTGTTCTCCTTTAGCAGGTTGCTAGCAATCTCTGTAAGGATTAGAAACAGAGTAACGTAATGCTGCATAATCTACATGTTCAGCATTGGAAAGATCTCTCTGTAATCAATGAAAAAAGGTAGAAACTGTTTTTCTTGAAAGCTCGGTACTAGATGGAAATACTTAGAACACAGATAATATCAGAAAACTGCAAAGGAGGATGCATTTGAAAGTTCTAGCCATATTGACCAATAAACAATTTATGGAAAGAACACAAGCAAACCGTTAGAATATTTTAAGACTGTAGCTTCTGACAAGTATACTTTATTTATGACTTTGCAGAGCAATTTTTTCCAGTAATGTTTATAGGATGTAAAAAAGAAAGAGAGGGGAAGAGGGAGACCCAGTGTTTTATGCTCTTGTACCCAGCCATGTGTGGGGTATTATCAACATCTGTGAGATAATCTCAATATTCCTGTCTCACAAACCACTGGAACTAAAAGAATCACAAGCATGGTGTATGAAATGTATAAAGAAACAGAGAGGAAGGAATGGTTCTGCCCCATCTGAAACTTCCAAGTTTCAACTTCCAAGATACCAATGCCAATAAATGAGAGCCACAAGCAAAAGCAGCTGAGGGTGAAAAGGGAGACTGGGATGGGGTGGAGAAATGGCCCGGCCTTGGCACAACTTCTGCCACTGCTAGACACTCTGTTAGCAAAAGTCAGTTCACTTCTGATTGCATCATATATCTAGGTAAGGGCAGAAATGAGTTTGTTTTCAGGAGGTTCTGAGCCAGCAGGGATTCGGATTGCTTTTGGCTGTACAGTGGATCTGGACACTTGAGAAACTGTGTGGGTTTTACATTTATGAGACCAGGCAGAAATAAAACTTTTATTAATAAAGCTGTTATTAATAGCTATCATTTGTGTTTTAAAGGTGCCTGCAGGTGCACCTTTAAAACAGGGTGATACAGACCCCTGTGTTGTGCAAACATGTAGGAAACAGTGCTGCCTTGAAGGGCTTGCAGTCCAAATACCAGAGCTGGGAGATCATAGTTCTGTTCTGCCAAACCTTCGATTTCAAAATCATCACGTTTCAGAAAGAAACCAAAGCCTTTAGAAAATGTTCAGACAAAAGTGCTGTCAGAGCATTTACATTTAGGAATGAATAGGTCAAGATTTTGAACATGTTCTGACCAGCACAATAAAACCAGGCAGAGCAATGATAAAGCAGTCCCAGAGAACTCTGTGAGCTACCAAGGTGCAAGGTCAGGGGAAGCTAACACTGGATTCAGGCTCCTGGTTCCTCCTCCCATGCTACATCCATCAGATGCATCCATCTTCCTTGTGTCAGCAGTTTCTGAGCCATGGGTCACAAGCCCTACGGTCTGGGCGATGGCAGTGCTCTTTGCTTTGGAGACCTATCAGTAACAATGCTCTGTGTGCACGGCCCTGAGGAAGCTGAACCTGGATGCCCTAGCACCACACTGTAGCCAAAGAGAGCTCCCTGCCTACTCTTCTGCCATCTGAACACCACTGCCTAGGGCAGCACTGCTTCCAACCCACTGCTGGAGAAACACCAGTGGGGAAGAATGATGTAGGAATTAATGCATCAGGAAAATTGTCACAGTATCTTTAAGATTACTGGGAAGAGCATTCTTCTTTAAAAGAAACTTCAACAGTGTTGGTTAACTGGATGAGTGTGCTTCTAACAAATCTGTCGAGCATGATAAATGGTACTCTCTTAATATTCTAATTTTACTGGATCTGATGAGCAGCTTTCGGAGTTCAGAGGCAGAAAAAGACTACTTGAAAGATGGTTCTTACAAGAAGCTAATTGCATTCAGGGCTTTCAGAAATAGTAGGTCAGTTCCTGTTCAAAAGTTGGGTGTCTGCACTTCTTAGTGGCAACAAAATTAATTCTTCTGGACTTGGGAAAAAAAAAGGAGTACTTTGATTTTTACTGGTTAATGTACTGTTGCGTCTTACTTCAAACAACATTTTTAAGTTCTCAGCCATTCCACAAAGGAAGGGATATCATTTCAAAGATGAAGGTTTGTATAAAATAATTCCAGCAAAATTGATTGTATTATAGGCTCTATGTTTATATGGCTTTTGTAAAATACTGCTTTTTTAATGCTAATATTTCAGCAGTAGAAATGAAATATTGCAGCTGAGTTCTCTTCTGGACACATACATAAAAATACCATTTACACCAGTACAGCAGTGAAAGGAATGTGATTTAAGTGGGTTCAGATCTAGCCCCACAGGCCAAATTCTAGTTTTAATTACACCCTATCTATCTTAAAGATCCAGGATTTACAATCTCAGGACAGACTGGTGTTCTAATAGCTCTGGCGTCTTGTCTGGAAAAATGACCCATGTCAGATATTTCAAAGAAAGATGTAAAAGATCTTTACAACACAGCAGTATCTATGTTATTTGGCTTTAATAGACTGGCGTCGATGGGATTGGTTACACTGGTGAAATCAGAATTAATTTCACCTAGGGAGGGTCTGAATTTGGTTCATAATAAGCAACTGATTTTTACTTGATCAATGATCTCTGTTTCTTTTTTATTAGCTTACTGTTATTGTTGTGTTACAGTGATGACCCCCTCCAGCTTGGAGGTTCCATCCATCAGAGCAGGTCTTACCCAGATTCCTGAGGAGGTCTCTACTTTATTAGAGGGGTTACGGGAAGGTGTTTATACCCATTGTTCTTCTTGATGCCCAGGTGTAAAATAATTTTTTAAACCAACATTATTATGAAAAGAACGGTGAGCAGGGTTGCTTGTAAACAGTACTTTAAAAATCTGCTGTTCTGAAGGAAGATTAATCTGAAAAGATTTTCAAAGGCGTTCTTTAGCTAGACATCACACTGAGTTGCTAGCTTGATAATAGTGTTCATACCAGGTATTCTGCCTTGATAGTCCCACTCAAAGGATTCAAAAAGCAAGCAATAATAAAACAGCTTGGTTTGATCACAGAAGTGTCAAATTAAGTATTTCCCTGTTGGAAAAGGGAGTCCATTAAATTTGAAAATATTCTTAGCGAAAATTGACCTTTTGGCAAATTGTTCCACAAAGGAAAATGTGGCTGACATATATTTTGTGTTTGGGATGGGATTTTGTGCTGGTTTTAAGTATCTTGAGAGTGAGATTGTCATATCTGGTGGGGCTCTAAGCATGACTGAGGAGAAGGACCCATGGGTTAGACAGAGACAAGTGGACCAAGGACATCAGCTCCCAGACATGGCCATTTAGATGGCATCAAGGAGTGATGCCACCACAACCCTTCTGCCCCCAGCACTAAATATTTTATTTCAGAAACTTCAAAATGACTCATTTCACAACATTGAAGTTACAATTGTTGCTTCTTAAAACTAATCTTTAAATGTTTATAGGGAGAAAAATTGTGTTATTTTTGCATTTTAGCCTGACTTGGGAAAAATACCAAATACCGTAACTTCTTGTGAGACAAAAATATTGTTTTTCAGTCTGATATAAAAATTGTATGGCCATAGTAAGTATCCTCAATCTCTTATAAAAGAAAAAAATAATATGTACTGCTACATTTCTCTTCAAATGGTCCTTGGCTAACTTGGACATTACTGTGTGAGTGAGGCTGCAGCCATCACTATGTGTGTACGTGCATAAAACTGGAGAAATCCTCATTGTCTGAACCTATGGGTTCTCCTTGTGGTGCACAAGACTGGCTCCAATATTAAATCCCTCCAATATTAGCATCTTATAAAAGAGAACTCTGGGAAATGTGTAAATTAAAAATATAATAGAAAAGAGATTGAGTAGCCCTCTAAAGAATCTCCTTTGTGATTGCAGAAAGATTTGAGGGCTTCAGAATCAGCCCTTCACAAGAGATGTGCTCTTCCAGTGGGGTGAGGAGCAAGAAATTCCCAAAATTTCTCAGCTTCAGGAAAGGAAAAGTCACAATCTCCTAATGTAGGGCAAGAGGTCCTGTCCTTTTTGTTCACTGAAGTCTCAGGTAACTAATCCATTAGTGCTGTTTTTTTCTGTTGCTGATGTGAATTAAATCCTTACGGTGCACTTCTGCCATATACCCATCTTCTTTTCATAGCCTTCTGTTTCATTGTCTTACTTGATTATGGCCATAAAGTGGGCTTGCTATTATGCAAGCTTTAGCATGAGTTTGTCCATAGTATTCAACTGCAGAAGTAATGTTTAATGCAACGTGTAGAGAGAAAAATGTACAAGGCAGCAAAACAACATGCATGCAATGTTGTCGTAGGTAGATACGTGCTCAAAGCTGGACTTGAAACAATTTTGCACATTAAGAGATGTGATTCCAGTGCATTATCATCTCTAGCTCCCTGTGATGTTCTGTGAAGTTTGCACATTTCTAGCAGCCACGATGAGGTTACAGCTTCTGGAAAGCCACCCTGAGACCTTGGCACTAATGCCCTCAGAAAGTAATGACCATCGCAGACCCTGCTTCCTTCTTCTTCACAAGCCAAGTGCTGCTTTTTTATTTTCCTAACATTTGGCAGCATGTAGATTTAAAACAACAAAAACAAAGCCCAGTCAAAACAAAACACCACACTGCATACCCTGGCCTCCCTTGCAAAGAGAGGGACAATGCACACCACATGGCAGATGTTGGTTGTTTAATGATCTACAGGAAGGCACTCAGATGCTTCAGTGACATACGACCCCATGGGGAACAGAGCAAAACAACCTCCATGCCCCTCTTCTCAACAGCGTGAGAAATGAGGCCCATCTGCGAGTGGAAACGGGAAACCTAAAAACACAACTAGGAGTGAATGCCTTGGTGATCCCACGGTGCTCACATGACTCTGTGCTCCCCATTACATGGAAGAATGATTAAAAACCTCGCTTTGGAGGATTTAAGTGGTATAGTGCCCTATGCTGGTTCTCTTCTTGGGCAGGGATTCCATCCCTGTATATGCGCCTGTGTGAACATCGCCCAAAGCATCCCATGCAGTTTAAACTGCAGAAGTTCAAAGCTCTAGGATTCCTCTTCATTGCTTTTTTAGGGGCTGCCTCTGATCTTGGCTTTTCATCTCTGGCTTTATTTTGAAAAATATCTCCCCCATTTCTTCATGTGTCAGGTTTCAGGCAGATTCTCTTTCCTGGTGTCTAGTGACCATCCGCGTTGCTTTGTACATAGTTTACATCTTCACAGTCTGTAATGAAACTAAGACTTGAAGGAAAAGCCTCTCTCTCCAGCTGTCATGTCTAGTTGTGGCAGCAAACTGGTGTTTCATTGTAAAAGATGTTAATTTCAATCTGAGCTGTGGCTGTGTTGAGAGAAGCATAAAAGGAATTCTTGATTATCTGTATCAGTACCGTTGTCCCTGGGGACAGGCTCTGAATCTTCAGATCACATATGGCAAGAGTGCTGTGATAAAATATGCATCAATAAAACTTTGCAATTTATGATAATAAAGGAGTGGAAAGTTTTATACACTGTGATAATTATTCCTGACTGGTATTTTTCCCTCCCTTTCATTCTTCTGTACTACTCTGTTTTTAAGACTTTTTATGCTTGTTGTAGTACTGACTGCACTGTTGAAACAGTGGGTTCACAAACCGGGGAGCTCTCCTTCTTCCTGGGTCCCCAACCTCCGGTAGGCATCAGTCTGCTTACAGGGCAGGAGGAATTTGCCCTCTCTGGCAAGGATCTGCAGTACTACTCTTCACTCTTCTTATTCTGTTGTGTATGCAGGCACACTACATCTAGCATGAATTTCCAAGTAGCTTCTGAAAAGGATGGATCAAATTATATTCCTCTGATCTTCTTTGCATATCTCGTTAGTGTAATCAATGAGAGATGCATACATTTGCATGAAGGTAGACTTTATCCCATATTGCATGTCACCTGCATTGTTTTAAATGTATTTCATTTAAATGATGTTTTTAATCTTTTGAAGTAGGAAAAATAATGATATGTTTACAGTCCTGGGAAGTAAACAGTGGTCTATTAAATACCACCAATATATTATCCGTGACCTTATTTTTTTCCACAGCTGATTGTATTTTTGGTGGCGGCAGTATGAGAGACATTGTCTTCTGCTTCAGCACACTTGATAGCAATTAATCACATAGTTTGCAACGTATGGCCCGATGGTGCAGACTGTTTGCATGCCTGGATTCTGACTGACTTCAAAGGGACTTCCACGTGTCATGTTTTCAGGCAGCGCTCCTTTACTGAACACCCTCTCTGACATGTTTGCACAGCATCCAGCACAGTGGGACCTCCAGTTTGCTGGGCCATCAAAGCCCTACTGTAACAGTCATTAGTACTGTCGGTCTTGTGCTTTCCCTTTTTATTTTTCTTTTCTCAGTATTTTTCTTCAGCTGGCCTAACAGAAACAAATCATTCGTTTATATCCTTTTCAAGGCTTTTTTCTCCACAATTAAGGACGAGCAGGGAAACTACTTATGGGAAACAGTTTAGCCATCAAGAATGTGTTCCTTACTGACACTCACTTGACTAAATTGTGCGCTCCCATGCGATGGTAGCAAAGTACTTATCTTGAAGCACATGCTTATTTCCTATCGACTTCAATAGCACTTAATCACCTGCCTGAGATTCAGCACGTGCTGAAGGGTTGTACACACTGAGTTCCAGAAATCCATACCAATTCAGTCCTGCCCATTCAGCCTTTCTTCAGGTTTTTGCAGGTGCTTGAATTTCATCAAAGACAATGAGACTCAGATCATTTGCGTAAGTGCTTACGTGGACTTACACGTCTCTAAAGTTTTGCTGAATCTAGACCTACCTGATTAAAAGGTGCTCAAATGTTTAGCAGAGAGAACAGATCGCTTATAATAGGAAGGTTATTTGCAGGTACTTTCCTTTTTCATACAGCTGTAGCGTAAAAGACAAAATGTAATACCATTAGTTCCACTTTAAGGAGTGATGAGAGATTTAGGTTACAAAAATAATCATTTCTAATTATATAAATGTAGGGAGGAGTGGACGATGAGGTTAGTAATGAAAAAGAAGGATCTTGTGGGGTTTTTTTCTGCCTCCATATTTGTGTGAATTAATAGGAACTTGCAGACTATTAGCAAGTTGATTGAATTTTGTTTCTTAACTTTGCTCTTTTTCATTAGGGTGATCCTAAAAGCAGGTGGCTTTCAATTAGTTTTGTTGACAGTGCTGGCTAATGTTGTAATGATCCTTGGGAGAGGGAAAGAAAGGAGATTTATTGCAGAAGGGATAAGCTAGGCCAGGCAAAGAGACAGAGTACATAACCACTAATTAACTCATGTAGTCATTAAAAAGGAAAAAAAAAAGGGAAGGAAAAACAACAGGCAACCTGAGAGAGGATTGTAAAGCATTTCTGCACTGCAGATCAGACCCCTGAGCTTTCGTTACACTGTGCATATCATATTAGATGGTATATATGAGCCAATTGCATATAAATCACATTCTCCCAATCTTGCAAGTCCTTGTCACAGAGCATATTTAATTTAACATTGTAATATTTATTTTCTAAAGTTGTAAGTAGGCCAAAACATATCCAGTAAAACAAGCATTCTGCCACAGCACAGTGCCTGACCTACGCTCCAGCAGAAAATTAACCCTAATTCATCTTCATGGTGACCCTATGCCAAATAACCATTTCAGATGCTCCATTCCTGCCCTTCGCTGACTTTGCTGTAGCAATTTTGCCTAATTCAGTTTGGATTTTTAATTACATCTATTCTATTCATTTGTTTCCACTTAAAACCATCGTGTTGTGCTTGGGCGACTTGTAAGCAAGCTTTGCTTGGTCTTAGTATCCTTTAGGGACAGGCTCAAGCCAGAATGCGCATATGTTTGTTGAAACCGTGTCAAGTGGGAACGCTAACACACATTTGAACCAGAAGGCTTTGTTTTCTGACACAAAGGGTCAAAGTCTGTCTGCTTATTGCCATTTGTCCCTTCCCTCCCCTTCCCTCAATCTCATCAGGATTATTTTAAATTCACATCATGGATGAGCGTTATTGGGCATAGGTACAACTCACTGGAAAACAGAGGCCCTTCATTCTTCAAAGCATCTCCCCAAATAATGTGTTTGGGGCATCCCTCACAACCATTAGCACTTCTCTAGGACTGGTAAGGATTTCAGCCAGTCTGCAAACAAAGTCTGTTTTCAGATACCAAGCAGAGAAACTGAGAAACCTCAAGCATCTTTATTGTCCAATTTTGTTATTCTTGATAGGAATTAATAGGAATTTATTAAGAACATGTGTGTATATTTCATCTGTTACTTGAGTTATTAATGCTATATTTTGCGTTATAGCACAGTATAGTTGGTTTTTCTGCTCTTCCCAAAATTAACAGAGATTGTATCTGAATTCTGTAATGCTTTCTACAAATGGAGAACTGGGCATATTTGGAGCGCAATAACGATGTGAAGTGGGAATGCTGCAGAAAGGACACTGAGATAAGGCAATCTGAGTCTTCTCACTGATCTCCTGCCAGGCACAGATCAAAATGTTTCATGACAAAGACTATCAAATTTCATTTATCTCGTGAATGCAAATTAGTCCTAAGAAGTTACAGTATGGGAGGAAAAGGTGAAATGTATTTAAATTAAAATTATTCTTTTTCAAAAACTGTATTTATCAAAGTCAGGTGACTTCTGATTTTGACATTACACAGGTAAAGCTCAGCTGTCGTTTCTTAGCTCTAATACAGTTCTGCTTATGAACAAAACTTGGCCTGTAAGGGAACATATGGGAGAAGCAGAAGGTTAACATTGGAGGGAAAGCACCTCTACAGGTGGCACTGTATTTAACTCTGCTGTGCATGTGCGTTGCATCCAGGCAGGGGACAGGAGCGGGGTCCCCCTTCACAGAGCCACCTGCGGGCTGCTCCCAGAAGGAGTGAGGATGAGGCAGGGTCAAGGGCTGTGCCTCCAGCCCCTGTGGAGCCCTGGCACACTATCCCAAAGGCAGCAGGTGGAATTTGGCTGTTTGCTGCCTGTTCTCACCCTAGCACCATCCCAGCGCCTGGCTCTGGCATCTGGCAGTGGAGGGGGAGCCATGCTGTGGCCTGCCTAGCCTAGCGTCATGGCCTGATTGGCTTTGCCTCACTGCCAGCTGCCAGCTCCCTCTCCTCACCCAGGATGCTACTAAAGGGGTGGTGGGGCCTGGCTCACCATGAGGTTTTGACACCTGCCCTCCAGTATTTGGAGCAGGAGCTGGGTGTCTGTGCAAGGCACAGCCCCGTACCCATCTTCTCCATCTATCTCACGAGTGGCTGAAACTGTTTGAGCCTTGCCCTGAGCACCCTAGCCTAGGGAAGGCAAATAAAAATGAAGAGAGAACATATACACAGAGGGTCACACACCAGGGACTCTGAGCAAACTAATGGTGTAAGTGTGCAAGGGGCCATGAGCTGCATGGAAATTAGGAAATTAGGGGGGAGCAGGATCAAGCCAGGGCAAAGAGCTGGAGCCACGCTGCTCCCTGCAGCATGGCCCTGCCCAGTGCCTCTGGCCAAGGTGCAGGAATGTGTGTAACTGCATAAGTAGATGTGAAATTATAGGAGCCACCACAATCAAAATGTGCTCACCTTGGAGAAGATTTGAAGCTTTTGTGCAGTTTTACTAAATGCAATTTGCAGAAACAGTGCAACGTTTTAAAATAATTGATGCTCACGCAATCACAAGCTGTGATTTATCTTTAAGCATTCTCGTTCAATCAGGCTGTTTTGTGACTGACTGAAATATCCCCATATTGTTGCTACAAATGTTTCTGTTAGCCTGGGTGAGGAATTTACAAAATTTCTTATATTTTTTGCTGGTTTGTTTGTTTTATTTTATTTTTATCTCGACCATCTATCTTTCTGGCAGTGAGTTATTCTAAAGTACATAGTGCAGGATTACTAATGCCTGCCCTAATGCTTTAATGCTTTTTTTGAGCACACAGTCTGTATTCATTCTTAGCTATGCATGCATCTTCTAGTCACATTAGATAATCTATTTTTCTTTCCTTTTTCTTCACACTGAAGATAAAAGAAAACTGTGAGCATCCTGCGTATTTCATTGTGGTTCTTAATGACTGTACTTGTATTACTTCAAAAAAAAAAAAAAAAAAAAAAAAAAAGTGGTAGTACTAATTGTAAAAAGCTGTCTGGCTGCAGCATACGGGATGAAAAGTGTTATGCATTACGGCATTCGATTCTATTACACTGCTTGGTTGCAAAATTATATACTAAGTACATTAGTTTAGAATTAGAGCAGAATGTAAGTACCTAAATATTGAACGAGTTCTCACCCTATTTACTTCCTGTAACAAAGAAGTGGAGTTTTTTTGCAAGCATCCATTAGATGTACTCTGCTATAAAACTTCTGAGTTCTTAAGATGGAGGTAATTTTATGAGGTGTCATGTCATCAAGCACCACAGGCAGTCTGCACACAAGGCATTACTGAGGACACATAGTCCAGCCTCCTTTTAATGGAAGATGCTTACTGCAACTTTAATTGTTTAAGCAACATTTCTAAGAAAAGATAGGAACTGCAGTTAGACCAGATGTTGTAGCTAGACACACATTTGGACCCATAACTTTTATTCATCTGCACCAGCCTATCTAACGAAGGATATTAATTCTGCTCACAAGACTTGTTGCATGACACCCGTACTACTCTCTCTTACTATACACTGCACTCTTCTGACAAGTTCCTGCAATGACACTGAAATCCTTCTGTGGGGACCTGGTATACGTGTCAGAGTTGGGACAGGAAGATAAGACAGGCCTGCAGAAGGTAACGATAAGGAGTTTTTTAAGTGATGTGGTCCTTTTTTCCTTCCAAGATCAGTTGCAGGCTTTGAATGAAGTGTTTGAAATAAAGTTTTTCTAGGATAGAAATTCCACCTTGTGCTACTAATAATGGCTTAGCATGGATTGTTGATTTCACTTAAGAAAAAAAGGTCTCTGAAGATGTGTTCAGCTTTACCTCAAGTGTTCAGGGGTATTTATTCCCAATTTATTGAGTGCATCGCATAAGGATGCTAGTAAAACCAATTATGTTGTGGAAGTGATTGGGAGACTGCAAGGCAAAAAAAAATTTTTTCAGCTGGTTAAATGAGACAGTTAGACATCCTGATCCATACGTTGTATTAGCTCAGGTAACCTACTGCAGTTCAGACCAGTGGGTGATACTTGCCTTAGAAGGGTAGCAGTGGGAACAGTGGAATCATTTGTACTTCTTCTTCTCAGTGTCCTTAGCAAGGGAATGCCTTGAAAACATTGTGGGGGAAGACCATTACAGTGGAAGTGCAGAGGAGTCTCTTTTAACAGCAGACTTCAGTCACAGCCACTGCCAGTCTTTGTACATGAAATATTTGCTAATAAATGTAGGATTGAAAATTATCAAACGTATCTTAAGCATCGGGTCTGAATTCGACTCCACTGAATTTGATGAGAATTTTAGCAATTAATTCCTTTGAAATATTATGCCCACTAATATAGAAAAGAGTAGACAATATCAGTGGATACTATTTTTCAGGCAGAAAATTAGCTACCCTACAACATACATTATTATTTATTATTAAGGGCTAACTCCCAAGGGGTGCTGGTACAGAAACGTATAGGAAGACAAACCTTGTAGCAGAGAGCTTTAAACTCCTCAGTGACAGGTCCCTGTGGAAAGCTTTTTCAAAGAATTAAGAACTTGATTTTTTTTCCTACCACGTTTGACCTGTCCAGAAAATAGTCACAGATCCTCTTGTCACATTCCTTATGCCACGGAAACAGGTGTGGTATATTCTTCTTCCCAAAAGCTCTGTATCCCAAATGTAGAGCCATCCTATTTTTTACAGTACAAAGATAAGAACTATTTAAAATGCTATTAAATTATAGTGTGGTTTTTTTTTTTAATTAAGACATAGGAACTGTTCCTCAGAAATACTAGGGATGCACTTAAATAATGTTGCTTTTGAATTGCTGCAGGGGTCACAATCTTGTTCATATATCGTCACTTAGTTTTCCATTGCAGTGCTGTATTACTGTTGTCATCAAATTCAGCTAGCATGTAGACTAGTGTGGTGCTGGAGGAAAAAAAAAAAAGAAAAGCAATTGTGACGCTCCTATGAGCTGAGAGCCTGTGTGGATTCTATATTCAGGCAAAGTATAGAGGAAAGAGAAGAGGTAGGACAGCAACATCGCATGGTAATGATATTGTAATATTGGTAATGTACTCCGTAGTAACATAATGTGTTTTTTTTTCCTTGAAGACAAGCACCTGAGGATAAATAGAATATGTTTAGTTGCCTGTTAGGCTCAGTGTTATTAGATGCCAATGAGCAACTGGAAGTGAGCCCACAGGAATTATTTGACTGTAAACTAGAGTCTATCCTAGAAAGACATTTCTTGTGTGAGCCGTAGAGACAGCTGTGGGGGACCAGATTATGTGTGGTCCCAGGCTATCAGGGAAATATGAGCAGTACAGATGCAGAAAATGGGAAGTTAATAGGAAAACAGAACATTTTATAATCTTTTAAGGCATAGGAAGATTATTGATCCCAATGTGCCTTGAGTGTTGACAGTTTTGCTCAGTGAAATGTGTTGTTAACTGAGGCCAGGATATTTGATTTGGGGGCTGAATTGAACACCCTACGTTACAGATGGGTTTTCAAGAAAAATGGAAGATGTGGCTACTTGTCCTGATCGCTAAAAGCAGCTTTTTAAATTCTGCTTCTTACTGCAGAATTAATGGGCATGCACATATCTTGCTAGAATACTTTGAACTGTATTGAAAGACAGATGTTTTATTAATCTAATTTTCGTTAGATGACTTTGAACAAAGTTGTAAAGGAAATACTGAAATATTTTTAATGAGATTATAATAATTTACCTAAGTTACATTAGTAAAGCAATAGATAATGGTGACAAATTACCATGGAATCTTTTAGGCAGCAGAAGTGAGGCTCACAAGAATACTGAATGAAGTCTCTAGGGACCACACAGGTAAAATAAATTCCTAACTCTGAGATGCTGAGGTCTATCCCATGGTGAGACGTGAAAGCTCATCTGGGACTTCTGTCATATAATTTCTGAGTAAGAAGTAAGCAGAGAAATAGTGAGTGCCATGAAATTTAAGAACCAGTTGCTGCAGGAGCAGAGCAGCTAAAAAAAACCTGATGTCCTAGGATTTGTTTTCTACACTCACAGATGTCTGTCCCTCTTCTACAGTAGTCCTATTACCTCTATTTTGGCTCCTATAGGCAGGGTCAGCCCCACATTATCTCTGGTTTGCCTCCCCCTGCCCCGTGAGCATCCAGACAAAACCAGATCCTTTCAAGGCCCCCAGAGGTGTGTTCCATGACAAGGCCCAAGCCACCTGTGCACTAGTCAGCCAGCCAAGACTCAAAGCACAACTAACTGGGGAGAACTTCCTACACATTTTCTCTCCATGGGACATTCATTCGTGTTTCTCTTCTCTTAGTTACATTTTTACATAATATGTGTAGGACCTTCATAATTTCCAGTACTGTCAGTTCTGAAATAAGCCAGCTGAAACTGGCTGAAATAACAGAAATTGAAATAAGCCCCGGGGTTTTAAACTAATTATGTGCACCCTGGAAGGACAGCCATAAATACAGAGCCATGTCTTAAAGAACACGCTGTGAGTGCATAAGCTCCCATGGCCTCAGCTTTGAAAAGCCCATAGAGACCCATCAGTCAGTGCTAGGATTGTGCTTGATAACAGAGATGATCCTGTATTACATAGTGTTGTATAGATGATCCAATCCCAGATCTCATATGGGAAAACCTTTTGATGGGACAGATATTTTCTGTGTTTTTGTGGCAGCAAGATGCTTTCCCAGATGCTCAGCACCCCAGGCTGCTGCACATCCAGGAGATGACTGCTGTTTGCTTGCAGATAAGTCGGCCGTGGGCTGTAAATCTGATGTACTGGGCTGCATCTGCAGAGAGGCTGTAGCCACTGTGGGCAGCGTGCCTGCACAGACCATGCCACGCAGGCACCAGGGAGTCTTTCTCCTCACATATTTATCCAGAATTGTGGAGGTCCCCATTCAGCACTGTCCTTCAGCAGTCACATGGTGGCTCTGTCATGGACAGAGGGATGGTTATTATATCATTATATCAACCATATATGGTTAATTATATCATTTCTTTACGAGGCCATGCTCGAAATGGTGCAAACACTGAAAGGGATAATATTTCCAGAAGGATGAGAGAACAGAGATCATCAGCAAGGCAAGAAAGCCCCTGCATAAACTGAAGATGAACATTCCCCTTCTCTGTCGTAAAATAGAGAGAATTCAGGACTGGCCAGTTTAAAAAATGAATGTGACGCAAGTCTCTCATACGCAGTAAAACTGAAACAGAAGCCTGACTCTGTTTTTCACTAGCACCCCATCCTCCAGCACAGTCTCTGTTCAGTTAAGGACATGCTTAATAAAAGATGCACGTTTCTGGCGTGGTGAATTTAATGGTGCTGAAGTCCATCCCACTGCAAGAGAGTAGTTAAGTACCTGCTTAACTTTTAGCTAGTCCCCAAGTACCTGCTGTAATCCACTCCTGATCATCATCTCAAGTACAAAGATATCTGCCTCGAATGAAAGTGCATTCAACTGTGTGTTTCATTACAGATATTTAGGAGGTCTAATTGTTATGCAGTTAACAGGATAATGCACTACTTAATCATTTATTAATAATTATTGGATAACAGTAGAACGAATGCTTACCTGTAGCTGCAATCACTGCAATCTCTGTTGATTAGAATTGCACTATACATTGATGATGCTGGAAAAGCTTTTGTTATGTAAGAATGTGAATTGCCAAAACTTGAGCAATGCCGTAGTCTGTTTTCCCTTTTCCAAAACTGTCAAATAATACTGGGAAAGCAAAGCCTCTCCAACAAGCTCATTCAATTATGAAACACTGTGGAGGAGGTGTGGGAGGAGGACAAGAAGAAATTCTTTGTAATGCTCATGGTAATTAATTTTTTAGCCTCTAGATGAAGCCCAAAGTCCCTGACTTGGATTTGATGTTTGTTTAAATAGCAATTGCTTTTGTGTCCTAGAAATGATGCAACGTTATGTTGCCACATAATGCCCACAATCCAAAAATGACAGAAACTTTTTCAGACTGCTCACCTTAGCCTGTCCCTTTCAGTGACCATCACTTTCCTTCCTTTCGGGAACTTGCATTGCCCCTCAGATAAACAGCCAAGTTCTCTCCAGAAAACATAGGGCTGAGTCATTAACTTCTTGGCATCAGTGACTGAATGCTCACTTGCTAGGCTCACAATAAGCTGGTATACAAAGCTTTTCCATTTATGCACTAAAGTCAAAGAACAGGGTATTCAGCTGATCTAATTACCTGTCTAAAGAGGCCTAACTGAGTAGAAAAGGAAGACCACGGGTTAGATTTGGATCTGTGTTACACTGCTGAAAACTTCAGGGCAATCAGTAATGTTGCCTCGTATTTAAATCTGGTTCTGTGTCCGCTTACCACATTAGTCTGAATCTCAGAATCTGTAATCAGCAACCTGCAATTAACTCGCTGTGTTTGTGCCCTTCTGATTAATCATAACACTCCATATTATTATTAATGCAAACAGTTACCATAAAATATTTCTTCATTAGTTCTGGCTGGTCGGCTTTTTTTCCTTCCCTTTCCTACTGGAAAAAATAATTAGCCAGGAATAATACAATTAAGAATGATTTAAATCAATTCTATTAACTTGCTTTAATCAGTCGTGTGTTCCTCAGTCTCCTTTAAGTCTCCTCAGAGGAGCTGCTTCTGCACCAGTGCTTCCTCAAGGACTGCTGCCTGCTCTGCCTTCCACCCCCCCCCCCCTCCACCACCCCCCCAGTGGGGGCAGAGCCACGTAAGGCCCTGACCTTTAATTGGGACGAGGGACTTGGCCGGACGGTGCTTGGGTTTGAATTACAGCCAGTCCTATTAGGCAGCCCCAACCTGAGCTACATCCTCCCCTTGTAATGCTTCCATCTGGCATCATCAGGTGGTGCGGCTTTGCAAAATGGCATGGTGTTACAAACCCAGCATGCAAACGGGCAGGAGCAGCCCCTTGGAAAGACAAAGGTTCGTCCTTCTCTTTCCCCTTTGTTATGGAAGGACTGTCAGGACAGAGAGCTGGATTTCGCTGGAGATATGTGCAGTGCTGGTACTGGGATGGATACTGAGCCCTGAGCTAAGGCTTTTCTAATACAGCGCTGTAATTTCATACTATGGTGATAGCATAAAATCATCGTGTTGCAGTGCCTATGTCTTCAGAGAGCAGACATAGTCCATCAAACTTCTACTTCATTAGTTTGGACTTAAGTGTTCCCTTCCTTTTCCATTTTACCCTTTCCCTCTTTCCCCTCACCTTTCTTCCCTTCACTTCCTGTCATATTTTCCTTTTCTCCCTTCATAAGACAAACCTAGTGTACAGTACATCTGTATGGACAATACATTATTTTAGAGGTTGTCAGAAGACATAAACCCTTTGACCTGATGTCCAAGGATTCAAACACAGACTACATGAAGGACAGAAAATTGTGATAGCCTTTGTGTGATGCATTTTGTCATTAGTTTTCGATTAGTTAAAAATTAACTGGTGTAATCAACTGGCTAAACTACTGTCTCAGTCACTGTGGGGATGAACTGCGCTGGCAGGACCATGCAGAAGAGCATGACCATCTTCTGCAGAGTCATGGACAGAGCCCAAGACCCACATCCCAGCTTCTCAGTGGTCCTGGCCAGGTCTGGCTCCTCATGAGTCTGGAAGGAAAAGGTCAAAAGGAAAAACATGGCTAATCTTCTTGTAACAGGGAGTGTGACGTAGCAGAGGATGAAAACAGGGGTGGAATTTGCTTGATGCCTCCTCATGCCACCAGCTGGGGATGTTTGCCTGGGAGAGCATTCAGTAGTTCTCCAGAGATTCTGGGGCAGCAGGCATGGACTAGGAAGCATTTTCTTCATATTTGGACAAAGCCACTTCATTGCTGCTCTTAGGGGCTCCTAGGATTTAAGTTAAGACAGCGCCTTTTGTGATTATTTGAATACCAATAGAAATAGCATTTGATTTCCAGGAATTAAAGCTCCATTACTGTTCAGGCAGCCTCGTCTCTTGTCTGTACAGTTTCTAAGTAGGACAAAATCCTAACTCCATTAATGTCTGGAAAAAGAGTTGTCTTTTGAGCCTATGCAATACCTTGAAAGCTTAGGGGCAAGTTTTGCTCTCATTAAACTGAGCTAAAGCAAGATTACTTTGTTTTCACAGTTGTTTTATTTCCCTGTACTTTAGTTCCTTCACTCTTCTTGCTGGTTAAGTCAGACGTCTCTTGCTGGGAAAATGTGAGGTTAACAGGACATTTCCCAGAAACAACATACCAATTTGATAGAAGGCAGCAGAGAGAGACTTAAGAATGAATTGTGTGACTGAAATGAAATGGGTTAAAGGCTTTATTCTTTGAGAAAAAATGCCAAAAATTATAATCTTTTCCCATCACAATAGTAGACACAGACATTATTAATGCCAATGACATATGAGGATGAGAAGTTTGCAACTGGAGGCTTGCTGCAACCAAGCTAAAAATATTGTTACTTAAGCAATTGCCTGTGGAGGGAGAGGCAGAAGTAAGCAGTAACATTTTCATCCAAGGCAAATTAGCCCTGGTGGAATGTGAGCATGAGGGTATGTCCGCTTCCTCGGTGCTGTTGTGGTCTGGTGCAGTGACAGAGCAGAGTGCAACCATGGTTAGGAATAACATGGGAGATGGCTTCTGGGGGTAGTGTTACAACCGGCGTGAACATTTTGGCTTTTCTCTCAGAACACCTTTGCTATTTAATTCCAGAAAGAGTTCTTAACACCAAACTATGCTGCTGGGCCTCATGGTAGACTTTGCTGCAGAAGGGCAGCTAAAGCAGACGGTGATAAGCCTGCCTACGTAGTCATTTGGCTCTCTTTCATCGTGCCCTCTTCTTTAGTTTTTCCTGCCTTAATTTCTTCATCTGTAGCTTTAAGCTCCTTCATTTCTGCCTTGAGGTTTGGCATTTCCACCTCCTTCTCTTTGACTCTGACATTTTCTTTTCTCTTTGCTTCAGGCCCGATTCATTTTTTCCTTTATCACTTCCTTCAGCACTGCACTGCTGAAGGCAGGTTTTCCTGATGCTCAGGGGCGTGACAACAGTTTGTGTTGGCAATTCACAGTTGTTCCTGCTGTCTGCTCCCTGTCCACACATCCTCCATCACTGCTGCTCTCTGTCCCTCACCTCCTCGGGCTGTGCTCAGTGTCCCCATTCCCTTTCACTGCCCTGCAGTGGCTGTCCCAGCTGCCTGCTGGCATTGTTCCTTGGCAGCACCTCCTGCTGCCAGCTGCAGGGGAGGATGCTGACAGCCCTCCAGGAAGCCCTGACACCACACATGGCTCCCTGAAAGCAGCCTTGCCATCTCGTCCATGCTCATCCATCAGCAAAGGCAAAGTTTCCTTGGTTGGGGCAGGTGAGGGTTTGGGAGACCCATTCACACGAAGGATTATGGAAAATAGCTTCTGCTCCTTTAATACTTCACTTTATTTTGGTCTTTTCTGTAGCAGTGTTAATGGTTTGTTTTTCTTCTCACCGCTCCTGTGGAGATAGGCCCCTCTCCCATTTAGTCTCTGTGGGCTCTGCTCCTCCTCGCAGCGCAGCAGCTTTTTCATTTTGGCTTTCTGCCCACTTTCTCCACAGACAACACCTGTAGAAGGAGATCTTTTTATTTTCTTTGACCTGCTTGTTTATTTCTTTCTCCCTCTTTTCTTTTTGCAACCTTTCTCTTAGCATGTTGTCTCCTCTTTTGTCACCTTTTACACGTGCTGCAGCCAGGAAACAGCCTGCAGCTTGGGGTGAGGTGCAACTCCTCTGCTTCTGATCACAGGCAGTTTTGACGCCACCTCAGCCCTGCTACAGACAAAACATAGGAGCTTGGGGAAACAGTGCAGCTTCTCTAGTTGTAAAGGCTTTGTTAGTAAATAACCCAAACAACAGACAGAAGAGATTTCAGAGCAAGAGTTTTGAGTGCTTTCTCTTTAGAGCGACTTTGCAGTACTTCAAGCAACTGCCCAAGGCAGAGGGCAGATGGGAGCCCTCTTCATGCCTCTGTATGCTGGTGTGCCTGGGTACAGCTCCTCTCCTTCCCCTCCACTTCCACTGATCTCTCCCCTGAACCTCCAAGCATCTCCACAGGCATGCCTTTACCAGTCCCTGGAAATGTACTACAACCACCTTTGGTTTTCTTGCTGCAACCTTTCCAAAGTTCTCTTGTCAGCTGAGTTAACTTCATGATGCATAATAGTCAGGGAAAAAGGCTGCCCCCTTCTACTTTTCTTTCCCATCTTTTCCCTTCCCATCTCTGTTTCCACCTTTTAGGAGTGCCTTTTATTATGAGAGTAACTTGTATCAGCAATGTGCTTCCTCCGACAAACTCACTCCGCTCATTTCAAACATGTGTTGATGATGTTTTATTCTTGTCATGTCAGATGCAGTAATCCAGTTTGCATTCACGATTAGATTAGGAAAGACACGAAATACCTGAATTTGCAAAATTAGTGTAGATATTTACCAGTTGGCAGTTTGTTCCCTTACTTCCTCCCCACCTCTCTGCTGGAAGCCCTTAATCCACTACTCATATGCATCAGCTGATGCCATGCTGTGAATCAAGAAAATGTCTTTCTGCATTGTTAATTTCCATGGCATGATCGTACCTCATGTTGTCTTCATAGACGTGTACCATGGCATAACCTGATGAGATGTAACCTATGCTCTAATCAGCAGCAGGGAGTTAGCATGCCGACAGAGCCTCCTAGCAGCCTGTCTGCAGAGAGCCTTGGGAAAGAGTAAGAAGGGAGAAAAGGGCAGGTTGGCTCATCAGGCTCTGAGCAGGGCATGTTAGTTGCGTGCTTGAGGCAGTGGATTTCAGGCTCAGAGGCCTCGAGCTCCACCTGGGTTTAAATTGACTTGATTCCTGTTTTACAACATCTTGTAACAGATTGTTAACAGTCTGCCTAGAGAGGTTGTGGTTGCTCTGTCCCTGGATATGTTCAAGGCTGTGTTGGATGGGGCCCTGGGCAACTTGATCTTGTACTTGATCTAGCGGTTGGCAACACTGCCTGCAGCAGAGGGGTTGGAACTTACAGATCCTTGAAGTCCCTTCCAATCCAAGCCATTCTGTGATTCTTTGATTCCATGATCATGGAACGAAGAACGAAGAATTGCTTTCTCATGCTTTCTTCTCTTTTGGTTAAAAAAAAAAAATTGATTTGGTAGTGATCTTCCAATACTTAAAGGGAGCTTATAAGCAGGAGGGATATCAACTTTTTACATGGATAGATAGTGATAGGACAAGGGGGAATAGTTTCAAACTAAAAGACAGGAGATTTAGATTAGACGTCTGAGTGAAATTCGTCACCCAGAGGGCGATGAGGCACTGGCACAGGCTGCCCAGAGAAGCTGTGGGTGCCCCATCCCTGGAGGTGTTCAAGGCCAGGTTGGATGGGGCTCTGGGCAGCCTGAGCTGGTGGGTGGCAGCCCTCTCCACAGCAGGGGGTTGGAAGTAGATGGTCTTTGAGGTCCCTTCCAACCCAAGGCATTTTATGATTCTGTGATCTATGATTTACATAATCAGGGTTCCCCGAGCCTTGTTCCCTGCGTGCCATCCTTCCACTGAAACCCTGAAGGTTCTTCCAAGTACACAGGCTGGCTATTTTCACTATTAAAATGCAGATACATTTCTGCTTTCCAGCACTTTTGTACAATCATTAGCAATAGAAATGAGCATGCCTAGCCACAAAGTTCCACCATATACCAGGAGATAATTTCTGCAGCTTTGTTTCTCATCCCATTTCCCCACGCATGACCTCTCCTTCCCACAGCCCCAAAGAATTCTTGCAGCTCATATTCTGATCTCTTCCAGCACACTCCTCCCTGGCTAGACAAGAGTTCAAAGGCAAAAGTGAGAGATAAAGCCATGCCTCGTATCCAGACCATGGCTCTGTTTGCAGTCAGCTCAGGATGAGAGGATGGGGTGTGCAACATTAGCTGACCATTAGCTTAGGGCTTCCGTGGTGTTTGTTCATCAGCAGCAGCCAGGGACTGTGCATCTCAAACGGTGAGTCCCTCAGGGCTGCAAGTATCTCTCCTGTGTTTAATCCGCCGGGATGCCAGTCTGAGCTGCGTGATGTATTACGGCAATACTGTCCCAGAGTTGCAAACCTGTATACCATTCTGCCAAGGAAATGTTTTTCCAAATATGCAGAAAGCTGCCAACTAGCTGTTTGTGCAGCTTAGTAAATTCTAGGTAATTTTCTTCTTAGGAGTGGAAAGAAAGTAGGGAAAAACAGTAAAGAAAAATAATCTGCAATTCCCCAGACATTACGTAGGATTGTTCCTTAGGAAGAGCAGCGAGGGCTGCTCCTCACTGCCTGCAAAGCCCCTCACGTGCATTGGTGGCACTGGTGAGGAAAAGCAGCGATCCCAGGGGACAGATTCTCTGAGCTGAGGATTCAGGATCAGGGCGCTTGGCCAGCCTGCCCCAGGGCGAAGGCACAGTTGCCTTGAGCTCTTTGGTAGCGAGAACTGCCAGATGAGAGCTGGCTGGAAGCCAGCGTGAGCGGGTGGGAGAAGGCTGCGACACGCTGCTCCCCATGAACCCCTGCTGCTCCCAAGGATGCACAGCACAGGAGGTGTGGGCATCCTCTCCAGCACGGGGGACACTGCTTGTCTCCATGTTTCCCGAGGGCCTTGGGGACACCCTGTGCAGCATGCAGCCCCACATTGTCTCTGGGTGCAGTGGGTGAGGGAGTGATGAGGTGCGAGCGGAACCAGAAATAAAGGCCTCTCTCTGTTTTCATATAGCTGTGTTGATACACAAAAGCTTGGCAACAATTTTTTTAAAGGGACTCTGTTACCTATTAAATTGCAGAAGACCGAATCCTTTGGTATTCATGAAGAAGAATTCATGAATGCCATAGCAGTTAACTTTAAAAATGCAGCAATATGCTGAATGCTGATTACTGAGCTGTGTAAAAAAGGGGGCAAAATCAGAGCAATACTTCATTCTTTTATTTTCATTCCAAGCGAGTTTCATTACTTTAGCAGGCACAGAGCTAGCAGCCTCAGCCCTACACCTGCTTTTATGGATTCCGTCCAATGTCCAGCTCTGAATTCCCCTTCACTCACTGCAGTTTTCCCATACCACCGCAGCAGAGCATGAGGGATATTAAGAGCTAAGCTGAGAAAAAAGCAAGGTGGGAATGGGAGTGCCAGGCACAAAGGTACAGGTTAAAGCGTGTGGCTGTGATGCACCTGGGGTGTGCTGGGTTATTCACACGCTCGCTCTGCCACTTGAAGTCGAGGGTGGTGAAAACAAGATGTTCAGAACCGATCTAGATGATTTCTCAGGGGGTGCTGTGTAAATGTGATAACCAGCACCAGTGAGAATAAAGCAAACGGCAGGAAAATTAAAAAAAAAAAAAAAAAAAAAAAAAAAAAACAGTGAATTAGTACGTCTTTGGTGGATTCACTGCGAGCCTGCCGTGTCNTGATAACCAGCACCAGTGAGAATAAAGCAAACGGCAAGAAAATCAAAAAAAAAAAAAAAAAAAAAAAAAAAAGAGCGGGCAGCCTGGTCTTTGGTGGATTCACTGCGAGCCTGCCGTGTCAGGAGCCATCGTACTTATCGGCTGAAACCCGGCTGCCAGCCTTATCCCTGCTCTCCATCAGCCCTGAGACCGCACTGAGCAAACTTCTTCTGAAGGATTGTCGGTTTGTAGCCAGCGCCGGCAACGCGTCTCTGTCAGGAACAGTAATGCGTGTCGACAAGTGCACATTAATTTTAGATTATTCATCCTGACAAGGCTGTTGATTTGGAGGTTTGCTGCAACTGTTGGTTTAAACAGGCACAGAAGAAAGCTGGAGGCATGAGTGAAACCCAAAAGGGGACTTCTGGGAGGGGAGCTAATATCCTGATGGAAAGTCTTCCTAAATTTGTCTAGAGCTCAGCTTTGAGCTTGGAAAGCTGAAGTGAAATAGAGATGTATTTCAAGGTCTAGCAGCGCAGGAGAGGTAACCATGGCAATTTAACCTATTCAGGCTGAGATAGGAAGAAGCAGGATAGAGTTCCTTCGGTCTTTTTATGCAGAAAATGTTTCGCGTGTGATAAAGCAAAGGTTGTCAGCAAATGAATAAAGGAAATTAATGAAGTGCACGAGGTGGGGGTTTGTCCTGTGCTCCAGCACAGCTGGGGAGGTGTCCCACACAGTCCTTACAGCCAGGGATGGCAAAAATGCTCTGTTAGATCTCACCCGATAAAGTTAAGGATAGAAATCCCTCCTACATGAAGGAATAAAGGATTTCACTTTACATTGCCAAGATGAGCTCTGTGAGGGACTTCTCTCACAGAAGCATATGGAGAGAGGCATCTCACTGATAAGCTCCAATCAGTGTGTCCAAAGGACTTATAATATGCTGCAGAATAAAGTAGCCTGCTGTCCTCACAGGTGAGAGGAGAATCTACACAAGGAAAGAAAAGGAGTGGAATAAACTGTGCATTCAGGTTTCATTGTTATTTTTGAGAAGATGCAAGCAAATATCAAAAGTACAGGTGGGTGTGATAGCATCAGTGTGCCTTGCTCTTACAGCAATGAGGAATTTCACAGCTGTGAGGCAGGAGGACGAGCAGAGCCTTGGTTCTGTACCTGCTGTCAGCAAGCATCCCTACTTGCTTTGCTCTGAAGATTACATTTTTAACACACGTTGCACAAGAACAGGCAACTCTTCCTTAACATTATCTTTTGATAACCACAGCTTGAGGGCCTTCAGATTCACATAATCAACCAATAGTTCTCATCATGCATAAACTTTTCTATTATTAAAATAAACTTCCAGTTAAAAATGCACGCTTTGAGATTTCCACGCAGAGAGGACAAAGAGCTAAAACTGCCATCCTCTTTGAAACTTCCCCAGCAAGGATACACAGTTCCAGACATCTAAGTATCTAACGTCCTCCAAAAGAAATGTTTTAGTTCATAGACTGTTAATACTCATAATAATGTGGATTTTTTTTTTATGAGTACAGATCTGATCATTCCAGACATTTAAGTCTTCACCTCCAGCTTTCATTCATTCCTACAGAAGTGCTACTTTCTTGTACTGGGATGGCAGGGAGAGATGTGGAGGTGGTGTGTTGGCTTTGCTACGGAGGTTAGTGAATGCCAGCACTCTGCAGTCTAGCAGAAATGACAACCAATCCTCAAGAGACAGATCCTTCTGTGATTTTGGTTGTGAGTACCAAAACTCTCAATAGCAGCCAGTGATAGCAAGGTGTTTTCCCAGAGGCTGTGTTGCTTCCTGCTGGGTGTGCCCCTCACCAGGAACACCAGTGCTGCTTGAGCTCTGCAACAGGAACAGTGCCAGGCACTGAGGTGGGAAAAGGGACAACTTCAGGGATAAACTGGCTAAGTGATAGCCATCTCCCTTCGGCTATGAAATTAATATTGGAGGCAGAATGTAAGCTGGTTGATGAGTTCTGCCCTGGTGAAGGTCACGAAGGAGGTGCTAGAGTTCAGGTGTGTAGGGGCTGCTCACAGCTGCACACAGCTGAAAGCCTGCAAGGGCAGGCACAATCTCCAGCTGGGTGGGCTCTCAGAGCAGCACACAGAGCAATGTCTCTGCATCTTTCTCAACAGAGCATGAGTGGCCCAAGTGAATAATTGGCTGAATAGCATGAAATCTGACAATCCTCAGTCATCTGAATTCAGGTGAAACATGCGGGCTGAGCTACTGAACCTGCTGCTGCTCCCAAGCAATAACGTGCTTTCCCTCATGCCAGGCTTCAGAAATTGCTCATGGCAGCCTGTGATTGAGCACATTTCCCCCACTCGCTTATTCTCCTTCACATGCAGAAGTTTGTACCTGGCTCCTCCTCCCCTCCCTTTGCCCAGCATGCCTCCTGTGGGCACTGGGACAGATGCAGGAAGGCTGAGGCCTTGCCACAAGCTGCACTTCATTGTCCATTTGGAAGGCAATTCCCCCTCAGACTGCAGCAGTAGTGGGTTTGGCAAGACCAAGAAAACCACGTTTTGAGACCCAGCCAACTAGAGCTAGCTCATTTTGAAGGATTACAGTGTAAGAATGTGGTAGAAATGCAGGGAGGAAAGGGGCAAAGTGACTGAATATGATATGTGTGAAGTGGAAGGATGCGGTTTGTGAGCCCTTCCTTTGCTCCCAAGGAAAACTGAAGGAATAAAAAGAGACTGGAGCTGCGAACAGGAAGTCATGTAGGAAGGCCCTTAAAATCAGATAAGGATAAAACTCCAAGTGAAATCTGAATTAAAAACTCTCCACCCATCGCCATTTTGTGTCCCAAATGCCTTACTAGCTCTTTAACATATTGGTGCTAGCAGGATTTTTCATTTTCCTTTAGCCATAGCTGTTTCACTAAGATTAAAAAACTCCAGGATTTTCTAATATTTGAGTGTGTTGTAATTTTAGTGGTCATCCTTAATCTTTTTTCCCTAGCACAGCTCTTTCTCTCATCAGCTTAATATTTAAACTGGATTCATTTTTAATGCTTTAATATGCAAACACATTTATGTCAAAATTGATTCAATATTTAAACTTGTTCAGTTTCAAACACATTTTATGCTTCAGCTGCTCCAACTTGTAGATTATTTCAAACGTGGAATTGATTCCAAAATTAAGCAGGTTTAAATGTTCAGTCAATTTATTTTAAAGCATGTGTGTGTTTCAGAGACCTGTATTGAGAAATGATAATTTTCTTTCCCGGTGCTTTTGCAGTTCACAGTGCGTCAGCAGCTTGAAGGCGCATACGGCTGGTTACAATTTGCCCATAGTCTGAGCAAGTCTTGTACAAGACCTACAAAATGGCAATTGCCCACCCTGTACACAGACACAGTGGGCAGACATGGAAAGAGAGACCAGTTAACCTCAGAAACATGTTTTTGCCTGTCTTCAAAAATGTTTGGTGACAGCTAGGATGGAAAACTCGACCCTTTGGCACAGGAAGTCTAATTTGAAATCCCTTCTTTCTCTGTTTCAAAGCAGAGATTTGAAGCCCATTTTCCCACTTCTTCAAGTCTACATAGAATGTTCCAGAGTGTTTTATTACAGCTTTAATTTTTATTGATCTGCCTTTTTTTCCAAAAAGCTAAAGCGGCACCGAAATCTCTCTTCAGTCAAAGCGAAGAGAATGGGAGGAGGAAGAGTAAAGCAGGATGCTTTGATTGATTTTTGTCCATTTCAGTGGTGAGGAGTGCAAAACTAAATGTGGCTTGAAGTAGTTCTCCTTTTGGTTTGGTTTGGTTTGACTGTTGAAAAAACACCCTCAGTAAAACTTGATGTTTTGTAGCTGGCTTTTTCATATAAAACTAGAAGAAGAAAATCTCCGGCTTTTCAGCTGGCATGTCTTTCCCTGCAATATTATGAGAGAGGAAAAAAATACTGAGTGGTTGCAAAGACCTTTACAATTTGATGCTCAAGTGATGCATCTTCATGGTAGATGGGGAAAGCCATTTTCTTTGCTGATTGGTTTGTATAAATGACCAGAGGGGCTCTGCTTCTGTTGTTACGGATCTGGTACTTATTAATGAGTATTAAAAGAAAAAAACTAAAAAAGGGTTAGAATGTGGCTAGATGACTGCTTGCAGCATTGTTAATGTTTCTTAGGTAGACTTTTCCTTGCAGCATTTATTCCCTGTCCTTCAAAGAGTGCTAATTTTGCACACGCTGTTATACCATTCAAATCCAAAACACAAAAGCTCAGGTAAACTACTTCTCATGTTGGTTCTAGTGTGGGAAAGAAGAAATTAGTTTTGGCTGTTTTTCAAGACTCCTATAATTTAAGAACAGTTCTTTTCTTCAAAATGAAATGTTGTGTAACAGCAGTTAATGATGTAGATGAGCTCTTTTTTTTCTCATTCTCTTCAAATTTAAATTTCTGAGTTTTGAACATCTGAGTGCTGGCCACTGCACACGTATTAGAGGGTTTTCATTTCAGAACTGAGCACATGAATGTATTATCACTATAATGGGTTCACACTAAGAGCTGATAGGTTATACATACTTGCCATCATCAACTGTAAAAAATAATAAGTAGGTTTCACATTTGCATAACTTTCTAGATTTGCATAAACTCAGTCTTTTTGTGTCAGACACATTTTGCTTTACATTTCAACAAAACTGTAGGCAACAGAAGACAATTGCATGGATTTCTTAAGAGCTTAGGGGGTTTCAAAAGACAGTGTGTGCACACACACACTCCCTGAATGAATAAGTTACTATGTCATATTTACAGCATTTTGTTTTTTCCTATGAGGGACAGCTGCACCAACCCAGTGAAAATATTCAGGTGTTCAGTAGTAGTAGAATCTGGGAGAAGGGAAGGGGCAGCTGCTGAAAGGAACCTGAGACTTTGTATATCCTCCCTAATTAATCATGCCTGGGGCTGCCTTCCAGCACTGAAACCAGTGGGCACAAAGGAGCTTGTGAGACTGGGGACCATTCTTACAATCCTGAAAGATGGATGACCACTGTCCACTGCCTAGGCATGTTCCCATCATGACTTAATTTACTGAGGTAAAGATAGCCTAACAGCTTACACTCTTAGAGCACAACCCCATAACTCCAATAGTAGCATGTGGTACCATGAGGATTTACCTGCTTGTTTCCAGAAGCAATATAAAGGCTCTTGGATTAGTAGCTGCTGTTCCCTGCAGCTCCCTTCTCCATGGATGCTGCATTGTAGCTCCTGTTTGCAAAAGGACTGCATCCAAATTCCCTGCTCTATACCATCCTGCATCCAGCTTCCCTGGCTGTCACACTCAGGAGCAGCTCAGCTCATCCAGGATGCAGGCATGGCTTTACTTTTGATTTACAGCTCCTCTTGCTGGAAAGCGAAGGGGAGTCAGCTCTGCAGTGTCAAAGGTAGGCTTCCCAGGTGTACCCAGAACAAGGAGGAGAACAGGAATATCTTCATCCAGGAATGAGTGAGTGGAATGGACTTGTAAAGATGGGAACTCTGTCTCTGGCAGGAAAGGCAGCCACTGGAAGCTCTCTCTGGGACCTGGTGAGGAGCAGTAGTCTTAGTTTCATGCCCAAATTCTCTTTTGGTGGATAAGAAGGATGGCAATACTCAATCTGCCAGGGTGAAAATGTAACTAAGATGCATCCTGAAGGGAGATGGGAAAGCTACCTGGGTGTGAGCACTTTGAGAAATTAGAAAAGTGTAAAATTTGCTGACAAATCCCTGTCTGATGTGAAACTCCCATGAGGGGAAAAACATCTGAATTCTTTGTGGATTTCAGTGGGTTAATGGGTCCAGAAATGCAGTGGTAACATGACCTTGTCAGTGCAGAACATTAGACAATTAAATACATTCATGTTTTTGACAGAGAAATCTCAGTCTGCATAATACCATGGTAAACAACTAGCTTAAAATTCTATCATCCTTTATTAAATATGCAGAGTAAGAAAAGAAAAAGATTAATGCATCTGACATATAAACAGCAAACTAACTTAGTTTTAGGAATATACCACATTTCCTTAAACTTTAGCGATAGAAAGACCATTTGGCAACCCTTTGGCTGATATTAGAGATTATAATGATTGTTCTTGTTAAAGAAAAGATAAAATGTCAGCTGAGCTAGAGTGGAGCTGTTTTGTCATGTCTTGTCTCCCTGAAGACAAGTTAAAAAGGATAAACAAGCACATAAAGAAGGCACAAAGGGCATCAAGAAAAGTAAAAAATGGTTTTAGTTTCTGAGATGGGGTGTTACTTGCAACAGCACTTCTGGAGTGGCATGCACAGCACATACTCTTCTTGGCCAGTTCAAGAGCTGGTGTCTTTGGAATGATGATGAGCCAATTTTTTGGTAACTCCTTTTACAACAGTATACACAGTGTAGCAACAAAAGCTTTCCTCTTAGCCAAACACACTAAGAGTGACACAGGGAGACAGAGGCATGCCAAAGTGCACACAAATGTGTGTAATAGTATCCAGATCACACAGAAGGTAAAAGGAGAGTAAGGAAAAAGAAAAGTGTTGGACATGGAAAGAAACATAAAAAGAAGATAGAGGACCATAAATATGCTCATAATTCAATAGAGCTTTGCCAGTGCTAGTTATGACGTCCTCTGTATCCCTCAAACTTCCTTGGTTCAGTCTCATCATTTTCCAGGACCAAGGGAAGTAAGGTCCTACAGTGTTAGGACAGTTAGGACTCGTGATCAGAGATGTCCTCATCACACATTCTATCTGCTTACTTGTATTCATGGCCTTAGTGTCTAATTATACTTCCTTCCAATTAGCTTTCCAAATATATCCCTCCTAAAACTAGGTAGAGTAGCATGTCCTCTCTTTATTTTATTAGCACATTGTTTTATATCATTGATTTCTGGTCTTATTTCTCATGCCTGTTGCTCAGACTTCAGCAGAGTTCCCATTCTTATCAGTTGGATACCTCATTGTTCTTCATAACTTTTGCTGACTCTTATTGTTAATTTTGTGTAACACAATGAATTGCATATATGCTGCCTCAGGAAAGGTAGTTTGTTACTTACATCTGCTCGATTACTATATAAAAGACCATGAAATGAAGAAACACAGCCCTACCAGATCTGAAAAGCCACAAGTTGTAGTTGAATATAGGCAGTTAGAGTTGGTCTGTAGAGATTTAGAAGGAGCAGCCAGTGATACAGGAATCTATTCAAAACTGTAGTTTAACCCTTGTATTATCAAGTACGTGTAACGTATACTTGAGAAATACTCAGAGACTGGGAGTCCACATACTCTCCTTAAGGATTATCTGTATTGATGCGTGATCCAAAAGGCAGATCAGCTGCAATACTGTGTCCATACTTGTCAAAGAAATCTAAAGATCCCAAAAGATCTTAAAGAATTAGACTGAGATGAGCAAGGGAAATGTTAAAAGCTGTCTGTTGTAATATATATTTATGAAATGCACAATGCATTAGGTGATATGGACTGCTGTTTCATTAACTATACATTTTGAAAAGAGATTTTTCTTTGCCTTTTAAATAGTTTTTGTAAGAATAAAGAATATCATTACATCAAAGGAAATATTCATATAACCCAAAAGATCTGACATAAGCCCTCAAATGCCAAGCAACCCATAGACAATATTAGAATTCTGTGTCTACCTCTAGCCATTAATGCAAATCAGTAAAAGGTTCCAAAAAAATGTCATCTTTTATGCTGTAATTCTGTGACAAAAGGACCTGAAGGCAGACAAAGTGAGTATGCCCAACTGATCACTTTTCACTACGGTAACATTGTCATTGAAATATTTTTAAAATGCCATATTTTATTACCTCAAAAGACAGGGTTTGATACCTCTCAGACACACATCCATGCACTGAGAAAGCTTGAGATTCACTTTCCCCTTGAAGATGGCCTTGGGACGTTCTGTCTTGCAGGAATGTTTCTCACCTCCTTGACCTTATCAAACCTTCCTGCCGCTATTTCTTCTGCCAGTGAGGGCACCTTTGTACTTCTTACATTGGCAGTCAACTCTCTAGCAAGGGTATGGAGGTGGTGCTGAGTTTAGGACTCAGCTGTGTCTTCTCAGCCTGTCTGGCTGGGCTAGGAGTCAGCACTTGTACTAGAAATTTGCTTTGGAGCAGTACTGAAGCAAATGTGCATGTTATCACCACAGACCACGTAGTGGTTGGAAAATACACGCAGCTCTTGAAAAGACAGCAAGAACAAGAAATACGAGGTTCCTATTCATATGTACTGGACAAGTAGAATAGAACTTACAGTACTTTGGATGCTTTTCATTATTTCTTTATGTTTATGTAGATTACCTTTTAATTCTACAAAGAAGAAGAAGAATCTTGAATTCGATTTCTTGGTTTTCTTTTAAAAGGGAAAATCACACATCAGCTGTAATAGAAATTCTAATTAACCAATAATAAGCTATCAGTATTTTTTCTAACAATCAGATTTTATGGGCTTGAAAGTTAAGTAATGAAGAAGGATCAATATAGAGAAAGAAATCAATATGCCTTGCATGCACTGTTTCCTAAGTTCAGAACAATCCCTCAGAAATGTCTGCAATTCCTCCATTATTGCCATGTATTTTAAAAGCTGTGGAAAATCAAATGTGCAAAAAAATGTTCTAAAAACAAATGTAATCATAAATTCTCCTCTTTCCCCAACCTCCCATCCCCCAAATGTGCATTTATTTCCATGCCTCAGTCAGAAGAAAGAGGTTTGTACATGTTGTTTAGTTCAGCAGAGATGATTCAGGGACTGGTGATGAAAATTGCTAGAGACACAAAAAGACTTCCATATGAAGAGACAGTGAAAATCCTGAAGCTGTTTAGTCTGGAGATTAAACAAATAATATGGAGCATGATAGACATATATCAAGTAATGAATATTATAGAGGAGGCAACTTAGGAACTCCCAATTACCATTTCTTTATAACATACAACAAAC
>NC_034410.1:66497768-66573199 GCF_002078875.1 Numida meleagris | reverse complement strand
GGGGTATCTTTTTTTACCCAAGAGCACATTTAAATATGAACTTCATTGTCACTAGGTATCACTGATGCTGAATCTAGTAAAAAAAAAAAAAAGTTAAGAGTATGGAAATATATATGTATCAACATACATATATATCAATTGATATCTACTGAATATCAGAATAGCAGAAATATTTATTGATAATGTGGATCATCTAAAAAACATATTGTATCATAAAGCTATATTTTTCCAAGGGGGAGCCAAACACTAATGTGATTTCATCATGCAATTGTACAACTTCTTTGCATGTCCTCTGAAATCTCTGTGACCAGCCACTGGTGAAGGCAGGAGCCTGAGTGAGTGGTGTCAGTGCTCTGTGCTGACTTACCAGCAGTTGTACTTCTGTAATATACAAAGAAAGCAAGGCTGCAAGGTCAAGAGGCTATGCCTTCATGAACACAGGATCAATTATACCTCCAGCTTATGCCTGTTTTTTAAGATGTCCTCGAGTGGAGATACAAGAACCTCCCCCTGTGGCCTGCCACCATGCTTGACAAGGGCCATCTTCACACAGTGTCCCTCATCCACGATCCACCCCTCCCTGACCTGACTCCTGCGTAGGCTGTCCACCACAGGCACAGAGGAGCAGATTGTGCCTTTCTTCTTCATGATACCATCTTACATACTTGATTACTTTATAATGCTGCTTCCTTAGTTCTTTCTTCTTCAGGCTTATTAGTTGCAATTTGTTAGAGCACTTTGCTCTGAAGCCAGATTTTCCAGACATCTCATCTGCCTCAGTGCCTGCCTCTGCCATGTCTCCACTTGAGCCACGTTCACACTGAACTGTAGAGCTCAAATCTGGACACAGCCCCACACGAAGCCTCGTCAGTGCCAAGTGTAATGAGAAGGACCGTTCCAGATGTCTTGCTGTTTCCTTGTTCCTACATCCCAGGATGTAGGATGTTCTTTTTGTACCAGCAGGACATTTTGGAGTCTTGTTCAGTTCATGGTCCGTTACCACCTCTGAGCTTTTTCCCTTGAACTGCACATTATGAATTATTTCCCCTCAGGACAAGTGTAGCCAATTAACCCAAAGAAGGCATATACCTTACCTTGTTCCTCCCATGTTGCATCCACTGTAAAACAAGAAATGGGTTACTCATTTTGTGTGTCTGAGTTTTGTAATATATCACATGAACAGATAATATAAAGAGGATAATGGATCGCTTAAAGAGCTCTCATTCATTCTTTTGCTAAGTGTAATTTAGCTTTCCTTATTTATTGCAATAGGAAATCATTTACTCCTGGCCTCCAGTAGCGAAGTCTTAGTCATATAGAATTTCGTGACAACATTTCACAGTTTTGAAAAATTTGGTTGTGTGTGGATTTACTAAACAGAAACCAGAATATCTTCACTTTTGCAATTTCCACAGAAGTCAACAGTAGTCTTAAGGAAATATGTGAGCTGACTAGTTTACTTCGCTCAGGGGATGATGATTATTTATCTTCCAGGAAGGATACAGAAATGTATGGAATCATTAAATGACTGTTTTGACCACATACGAGATAAAGTTTTGTCACTAATATAACAATGATGTTTGGAACATACATGGAAATTCTCAGATATTTTAATGTCATGATAGGTGCTCAAAATGTAGTAGGACTATCAAGAGAATGATCTTCCGACAATCAGTTAATGTCTTGAACTCAAGTTTTCATAAGTTACAACATTTGTTTTCTAATTTCCAAATTTGAATCTTCTTTCTAATGTTTTTCAAATATTGGTAAAGGGATGGCTGGGTTGCATCTCTGCTCTCCTAATAACCTGATTATGTAATTTGCAAAGAGCATGAGTTTTCCCTAGGTAAATACACTGGTTTTGGTTTAACCACACCTACAGTTGTACAGTTGTATTGACTGTTCACATAAGTAACCCTTTTTTTCCTCTCTTAATGGAAGCTTTTATACTGACATGCTGGCAAAAAGGCAGAGGTTCATATAGCTTGTGAGATTTAAAGTTCTCCAACCTCAGTGAAGAAGCAAGCTGAAAGATACCCATGTAATCACTGACTTTTGGTGTGAACCAGTTTGGCAATTAGCTCTATGGAAACCTTCGAAGCTCCCAGCCACAAGTCTCACCTCCACGTCTCTGCTTTTTGGTCAGCTCTGCTCATGTTCCAGCTCCAGCGTGGGAGAAAAGCAGGAGCTCCTGACTCCCACCTTCCTCCATGAGCATGATCAAAGCAGATAGAACCAGGAATCTGTTCCCTGGCCAGGAGAAGACAGAAAGCCAACCTCTCTGGGGTTCCATTATCTTATTCTTCACAGAAAACTGGAGAGCCAATGAGGAGCTGATCTGCTGAGTCGTGCATTCATTCTTCTGCTCTTACATAGCGCAGATGTGTGCCCTTCCTCAGCATAGACGGATGGCTACATTTCTATTTAGGTTTTAAATTTGGGGAAATTTTAAATTGGATAGCAAAAACGGGGCAGAGAGGGTGCAGGTAAGCAGATACGCTCTTCTCTTTTTCTGCTTTTAGTTCCTGCTGATCTAGTAGCATTGATCTGCTACTTTTAATAGAAAACAATTGTTTACCTCACTCGTTTGGTAACTCATAATATCCTAATAAAGCAATTGCAAAAGTGCTGCTTGCTTTATTTTCTATGAAAACATTTCTCTCTCTGTACTCCTCATGTACAGGCAGACAAAGGCTGTTAACACACTGCAGCTATCTGATCACAATCAGGACCTTGCAACCTGATTTTATGTGGTGGATCTTTAGGCACTGGGAAGTTTTAGTGTTTATGCAAAGTGATTCTAGCCTCTTGTTTTGAACATAAAGGTTCTTTCTAATTCTGCAGTTCCTTCTTTCTTTCCAGATCAAAAGGAGAAAAACAAAACAATCCTTTACTTCCTTTTTTTCTTACATCAATACAACTTGTAAAATAGAAATTCCCCCCCAAGCCAGCCTGAATAAATGATGCAGTTAGGCATTAGGCCTCCACTTAGAGAAAATGTGATTATCTGGGCTATGCAGGCCCACATAAGCCAGACATCCCAGCTGTTAAGAGTCAGATACTTCTCCTGAAATAGCAACTTCGGGTAAATAGCACGGTGGTGTGTGGTCTCTGTCTATTCTGCCTGCACAGTACCAAGCTGTTGACAAGTTCTGCATGTGTTTGTCTTCACAGTCTCCTTGGGAGTTTGGGCAGTGCCCTTACCCGTGTTTCCCCCTGGAGCCAGAGGCAAGGGAGGCCACAAAGTCTGCCTGGAGCCTAGTAGACAATCTGGTAGTCAATTGAAATTAAATTTCCCAACTCTGACACCAGAGCAAAACCCAAAACATTCATTCTGACTTCATGTAAGGGAAGTGGAAAATGTTAGCTATGAGCAACTTGAAGAGAAAACGTGTTATTTTCAAAAGGTCTCCATGACCATGTTTTCTTCTTACATTGCGGCTGTATGTGATCCTCTTAATCTGTGGGAAAGGAGGGAAATGGAAGTCAGCTGCTCAAAAAGGACTTCTCTTGATTTACTCTCAGGAACTATCGAGGGAAGGAGCAGGCAACACATCCTAATCTGCAGTTCCCTTATAGTCCTTCTTTGCCTTGCATTACACAGTTGGCATCAGCTTTGTTGTATGAGAAAAGGGCTCATGAATGCTTGAAGTGGAGATCCCGAGTTACTATTCCAAGAAGCTGATGGTCCTCTGTCAGGAATTCCTCTTACACTGCAAAACATCTAGAAAGGTGTTCAGTAGCCCAAAGAGGAGGGGGAAGGTGAGGATTTTTCCTCTATTTGAACATAACTTTATTCTGAAAAGTTACTTCTTAAAAAGAACACCTTCTTGCTCAGGGGGTCTAATGAAATTCTTGAGAACCTTTGCTGATTTTTATTCACTGTGCCCTGAAGACTCAATGCAGCTAGGCAGACACTGAATTTTCTATAATCCTCAGAAATGTTTTCAGACAGATAATTAGTCGCAACCTGCCCTATAGCAGTATGGCCAATAGAACTGCATAAGGTTGAGCTGTGGCACAGATTGGCCAGTTAGCCATTCGTGCTTGGTAGCTGTGAAAAAGACACTGCCCAGAAAGATCTGTGTACAGTTTGCAAGGTCTGCAGTCAGGAAACAAGTAGGCACTTTACTCTCAAGCCAAATGTATTTTATGCAGAAAATCAATGCGAAATAATAGACATCCATAATGTGATTTTTGCTGTAGAAGAACCTCTTAGAATAACGGCGCATTTTAACTCCCAATTATGCTGTGAGACATAAAGGTCTTGGAGGTCTTCATATGTGGATGCTTTTTTTTTCTTTTTCTGAATTTAATCATAGAATTATATCTACTATCATATACATAGGGTTAATGTTTAATTCATTAGGTCCCCAAGGAAATCTTCAGGTTCTACACAAAGCCATGACAATCTGCCTTTCCCATGTAGAGACCCTATTGTCAGGCCCACCTCAACACCTCTCCACAGCTAACGTTTCTTGATTAGAGGAAAACAATATTAGGCCTCAGCTGTGATGTGACAGTTGAGCTATTTAAAGCTCCCCACTTTAGCAATTCAGAGTGATATTAAAACGTGCAATCCCTGGTAATTGAGATCGGAGTTAAGGACAGATCAATGAAGCAAAAGTAATTTGGAAATGGCAGTAATAATTATGGGTCCCTTTGCTTCCATGAAACATGAACTGGTGAACATCCAGCAGTGGCACAGGTGCTGCAGGATGAAGAAAGAGGAAAAAGAGAGCACTGAGGCAAAACCAAACCAAATTTAAATCTGAGAAAGCTGCCACTCAGGCTAAATCTGAGGAACAAGCAGAAATAGCATTTGCATCCTTGTTCTAGAGGCAGGATGAGAACCAGAATTTTCCTCAGCATCTCTCTGTTTCACCTTCACTTATGGGCTCAGGACAGCCTGGGCTACATTTGGCTGTATCTGGGTATTTCTGACTGCTCCAGGCACTGAGCTGGGCCCTAGGCTCCTGGAGCTCTGCAGGCACCTGGAGTTACCCAGTTTCCCTGAGCTCCCCAGGCTCCTGGAGGGCTCCATGCGACTCCCACATACAGACGATGACATACACAGCCCTCACCAGGATGCTGGAGGAGAGTAGGCTGCTAAAAACAAAGAGGCAGGCAGGAAGGAGAGAGAGGAATTGGGCAAAGTGGGCCACAAGAAGAGGACAAGTAAAGTCAAAGGAGTTGGTCATGGGTGGCAATTCCAGACCTCTTTCTCATTTTGCCAGTGCATCCTTTCATCCATAGTCTACTGAAACTCATTTGCTGCTCTGCGCCTTTACAGATACATCATAGTGAAACCTCTTCAAAGCTGAACCACTCTGTAAGAGTCCAGGAAATATGAATGAGGAGAGTGTTCCTCATTACAACTTGCTTAAAAAACACCTACAATGACCTCAGTCTTGTGACCATCATTCCTTCCTCAGCTGCCTCCTTTAAGTTCTTTTCTCACCCACTTCTGTTCCTCCTTCTGCTTCTTTTATGTGATATTTTTGGTTGAGAGGCCATGAAAAGGAAAGGCAATAAATACAGTGTGTTCAACCACTGCCAAAAGCTGGAGTCACTTCACAGAGACAGAGGAAGCTGAGGTTTACTGTGTAATCCTGAACATGTGAAAACTGAAGCAGGTCATTGTGGGGCTCAGATCACAAGATGCATTGCTACAGCCCCTTTGGTTTTTCTGTTTCATCAGTAGAAAGAAACCTTTATTAGGTTGTTCTTATTAAAAATAAAAAATAAAAAGGATATCATGCTTAAATGATCTAGTATGCTAGATTGGAAGCAAATTGATTTCATTGCTCAGGACCAATTTATGATAGTCTTAAATAAGCTTTCTTTAACAGGTGCAAATTGCATGCCTCAGTTTACTTGCTGAGGAATACAATTAAGCCAGCACAAAGCTGGTTGTGACTCACATATAATGAAATGAAAACTGTATCATCACCATTAAGCAGCAAATAAAGCTATTGATTCCTTGCATGCTGTCAGGTTCAATTCAATTGCATTTTTTTTCTCCTTTTTGTCCTTAATTGCGCGGTTCATGCTGAATCCTCATTTTAATGCATGGAATGGAATCATGCTACTACCTTCATACCTTAGCATCTAAAATGCAAACCTGCTGAGCCCCAGTATATCTTTGTTGGACTTAATTAAAGCCAGCCGTGTTCACAGCATCTGATAAAGTCAGATCTTTCAGTCTGGAGACTGTTAGGGGTGGCAAGGCAGCAGATCCACTCCATGCACAATGCCAGGCTGTGCTGTACTCTTCCTGCATATCCCTGGCTAAATGCATCACAAGTGCCTTCCTTTTAGCTTGCACAGATAAACCAGGCCATGAGCAAATGGCACATTGAGCCAAAGCAAAAAATACGAGGGCTGGAAAGTGCTGCAGCAGTCAAAATGTGAAAGAAAAAACCTGAATGACTTTGCTCATGGCGGGCAATGGGCAGGAGGGTGCAAGGGGAGAAGCAGAGGTGGACAGCTAGGTGAGGAAGAAGGGCATCTTGTAGAATCGTAGAATATCCTGAGTTGGAAGGGACCCACAAGGGTCATCGAGTCCAACTCCTGGCTCCACACGGCACCACCCAAAATCCAAACCCTATGAGAGCACTGTCTAAACACACCCTGAACTCCGGCACTTGGGGCCATGCCCACTGCCCTGGTCAGCCGTTCCATGCCTACTACCCTCTCATGAAGAACCTTTTCCTGATATCCAACCTGAACTTCTCCTGCCAGTTCTCTGTACCTATAGCACAGGTCCTATAGTGGATGTGTAGCCTCAGATATGCTGTGCTCCAAATGTGCCATCTCTGTGGGCTGGGCTGCCAGGCGTATGCAAGGGTAGGGATATGCTGTACCTCTTCTGATGAACAGAGCATGCTGAATAGTGGAAAGAGGGGGAGGTTTTGTTGATTTTTTAAAACAACAACCATACAAATCACTTGAATAGCATATTCACTGGATATTGTTCAAGTGGCACTTTGCCCTGCTTGTGGCCAGTTTGCAATAGATGCATTCATGCTGAGGGCAACCTTATTCTGTGAGCTATTCATGAAGTGCTTTCTTAATATGCATCAATGGCAAATTTGGTCCTGGCTGAGTAGCTGTGTTGGGAATGGTCTAGACTGACGCTATTTTTCCACTTCTGACTTTCTGATGAATATGATCTGTGACTTATAGACCAGTTCTACTCTCCTTACTCAGACCTTCCAAAGTGATCTCCCTCAGCTCCAGCTCCTGCAGCACGGACTTCCTGTACCACTTGCTGCGAGCCAAGGCATCAGTGCACTGCAGGCAGCAAACACTGATTATCCAAGAGGTGACATGTCTGAGCAATGTTTCGCTTCTGCCGAGACTCACAAGGATTTCCAACACAATTAGGTGAGTATCAGATAGAGTCCCCTTCACAAGAAGCGGTGAAACATTTTCTCTGCTCTTCCAGATGAGCATAGCAGAAAAGCAGGAGATTAGAATAAATCCCCTGGCATGATTTCAAACAAACTATACCTGCCAACATCTTAATTAAGGACTGAAGGTATCATATCAAGTGAATTTTTGAAGATATTGACTGAAAAATCAACAGGAAAGAGCCTCATGGGGCTCATTTCCTTATAAGGTTCTAGGGTCAGTGTTTCTCATGTTCTCTGTGGCATCTTCTTCTACCATGGAAAAATCCCATCTTGACTCCTTCTAACCTACCTGTTTGCATGGCACAAGATTGGCCCAATTGAAATACTAGGAAAGCTGATGTTGAAATACTGTTCTCATTTGTGGTGTTTTTTAACACAGTATTTCAACTCTCAAGAAAGTTATGATTGATTGATTGCTACTTAAGTTTAGTATTTGAGATGCCCTTCATCTCTTTATGGAAGCACCTTCAATGCTGTGGAACTATCCCCAGCTGCAACAGCACTCAAGAGAATTTGTCTGATATAAATAGCCGTGAGTCATAGAATCATTAAGATTAGAAATGACCTCTAAGATCATCTAGGCCAACCACCAACCCATCCCCACCACACCCGCTGTCCACGTCCCTCAGTACCACATCTACACATTTCTTGAACACCTCCAGGGATGGTGACTCTACCACCTCCCTGGGCAGCCTATTCCAGTGCCTCTCCACTCTTTCTGAGAAGAGGCTTTTCCTAAAATCCAACCTGAGCCTCCCCAGCACAACTTGATGCCAGGACCTCTCATCCTATTGCTGTTACATGAGAGAAGAGACTGACCCCTGTAGTGGAAATGCTAAGTCATGGCCAGAAGCAGTGATTGCGCAGCTGGTGGGAAGGCAGGGCCAGCCCAGGGGAAGCTTAGGTGCAAGCAATGCATCTGAGTAACCAGAAGGGGGTGGAGCCAGGATCCACCCTTTCCTAGACCTCATTTATGGGTTGGGAGTGGGGGCAAGGGTGTCTTATTGGGTATCCCTGTCTGCTTGAGGTCTTCTACATGTAGGCTGCTCTTTCTCTCCTTTGTTTCTGTGTTCACTGTTGGTGCATTTGGGCTTGTCCTCACTTGCTGTAGTGAAAGACATTGCCACCCTGCTTTTTTTGCTGTGCTTTCCATCACATTATAGTGTTACACCCTGCCTTTATTACCATCTCCTTTCACAAACTGCAGAGAAAGTTAAGGTTGATGGAGAGTCCTTCAGACTTCTGAGGATGCTACCTCTGAATTTCATAAAACTGAGTTTCAGCCTCATAATGATCTCAGGTTACTTTTCCCTGAAAAGGTTAATATTGGTATTTGTTATCAGTTATCATCACCACTATTTTAAGTTTCACCACCAGGCTAAAAGAGACACATAGCAGAAAATGCTTCTAAATGCCATTTCATATCCTGTATAGGTCTGTGTGGGCATTGTGGAGCCTGCTTCTATTCTCTTAAACATGTATTTTATTCTGTCTGTCATGCTGAAAATGCAGAACAGAAAAGAAATGCTGATTTGGGATCTCTCTTTTGAATGGAGAGGGTTTAGGTCTATGTGGGCTTAACTTTCCTGAGGGATGATAATAATGCAGAAGAGTTTGATAAGATTAATACAAGTGGGTCCAGCACCTCCATGATTTCCTGCGAGAGCACTAAGATACAATTAAGCTTCTATTCCCCTCCTGTGTAAGCAAGATATTTCTTACTCTGTAGACACTGCCTTGAACATCTGTGATTAAAAAAAAAAAAAAAAAGCTAAAAACAAACAAAAACAACCCTACTGTTTTAATCTGCATTACAGCCTTAAGGTCTCTGCTTTGTGTGTTGCAAATGTTCTTTTTTTCCAATTTTCACCTCTTCTTTCCTCCCCATTTTGGTTTCTGTTGCAGGATGGTATATGTTGAATTAAACAGAAGCAATGTATCACAAACTTTAGATGCAGATGATAAAGCCAGCAACACCAAATGAGGATTTCCCTTGGTAGGTTTGTTTGCAGCTTATTTACTGCTGCTTGCATCTGTTTCAGATGGTCTTTCCTCACCATCTGCCTGGGAATGGCTGCAGGGCAGTGAGATGGTCCAATGCGAGGTAGAGATCCCCACATTCCCTGCTCCATTGGAAGGATCTCACCCACCACAGCCACAGAGTTTGCTCAGCATTGCCTCCAAGTGATAACATTGGAAGCAGCAAATTATTGTTTTGTTTCTTTTCTTTTCTTTCTGTCAGATTCTCCAACTCAGGGAATCATTAGTGTGGTTTAGAATGGAAATGAAAATGCCACAAAAGAGCATCTCATTGCAGGATGTCTGTAAAGATATAAAAGGATATTTTTGTTGGTAATTACTCAAACCACTTCTTATAACTGTCACTATTAAAAGGTCACTAACTTATACCACACAGGGCTTCCTGAAGATGCAGTGTTGGTGCCATTTTCTAAAAGTAAGCAAATATTCTGCTGTCATGCATGGTCATCATGGAATCATAGAATGGCTTGGGTTGGAAGGGACCTCAAAGACCATCTAGGTCCAAACCCCTGCCATGGGCAGAGTTGCCCCCCACTATATCAAGCACTAGATCACCAATGATGCTGCTTGACTTTATTTTATTGTACCTTATCTTAGCAGAGAGGATCAAGGTGACCACTGTGATTGGCAGTGTGCGACCTCATAACAAATAGCAGTTCTTTCCCTGCAGAACTTGCACTCGCACAGTGATAGGCAGACTGTATCTCAGGCATGTCATCTTTTCCTGGTAATAACTGCAGTTACAACCTACAGTGTTCCTGCTATATTTCATTTCAGATTTTAATTGCACACTATCATTCTCATTCCAAATTAAGATCTCAGGGCATATTTTAAACTGTAAATACACATTACAAAGATGACATTTATTACACAACTGCTCAAGCAACATGTATGTGGCACATTAAAGAAGCAGATATACTTGTAGAGACATTAATACACAAAGTTTCTGTTGGGGGAGGGGAGGGGAGGGGGGGGAAGTCCTTTGGGTATATTGCATATAATCCTCTTCCTTATCTGCTATAACATTTTCTCTGTCAAACAGAGTTGAAATTGGCTAGATAGATGCCAGTTGTATAAGATGAGGACTGGCAGGCAGTAAGAAACTACTGTACACCCTTTTCTTTGGGAAATCTAGCTAATCCAGCTAAAATCCTTTATTCTTAAGGTTGATGGTATAAATGATATTACTCCCAGCAACATGATTTGATTTGCAGCTGTATTTGTAAGCTGCAAAGCTACAAAAAAATGAGTCTACACAGATGTTTTCTATCAGAGGCTGCCCTCTTGCTAGCAAAAGAAGCCCTGGTCATCTCTGAGCCCTCTGAACATCTGCAGAGCCTCAGGAGGTTACATAAGCGCATAATGGGTGCCAGTGAATATTGCATGCCATCCCTACAGTCAAATGTCAGTGTCCCCACTGCACTGTAAGCCAAGTGAACCCTGAGACACAAAAGGCAAAAGAAGGCAATGTTTATCTGCATTGGAAGGGCGCTAAATACTTAGGAGTCTAGTGGAAGGTGCAAGAACATGGCCTAATAGTGATAGGAGAAGGGGTTTAAGCTAAAAGAGAAGAAATTCAGGTTAGATCTTAGGGGAGAGTTTTTCACTCAGAGGGCGGTGAGGCACTGGCACAGGCTGCCCAGAGAAGCTGTGGGTGCCCCATCCCTGGAGGTGCTCAAGGCCAGGTTGGATGGGGCCTGGGGCAGCCCTGCTCATGGCAGGGGGTTGGGGCTGGATGGGCTGCAAGGTCCTTTCCAACCCAAACCATTCTGTGATTCTATTCCATGATTTAAAAAAAAAAAAATCTTTATGGGAGTGAAAATTGAAGGGAAGTTTGGTGATACCGAAGGACAAGATGCAGCATGCTGCCTAAGTGAGATGATAGTGAGGCAGAACTGTTCCCAGAGAGCAGAGATTAGCACAGCACCTCCTTGGTCAAAGACAAGGGCAGCTGTTCAGACCAGCAGTATTGTGTCTACGCAGGGTAGAGAGCAGTCTGTACCTAGTGCTTCCAACATAGCGTGAAAAACTTGGTATTGTTTAACCTTTCATTTTTCTCTCACTCTGTTTATCCTAATCTCCAGACAATATCAAAAAGTAAAGAAAAAAAAAAGAAGCTTGATTTCATTTCTTATGGGAAGCCTGGTAAAAAGTATTTATTTCAACTGAAAATGAGTCCCAAATTATATCTGTTATAATAGGAAATTGATGTTTTCCAGTCACGTTAAGTGGAGACTGCATACCCTACTAAGGTGCTTGGTAACTTTTTTGCAGCTACACTGTCTGCTTTGTCTGGAAGCTGTCAGAGCTGAGGAGCCTTAAACAAGTGCATAATATTATTCCAAATATCTAATTTAAAACAGCTTTTGGGGTGTTATTCTAGCGCTTGTGCACAAGCTTCAGTACCACTGAAGATGTTTTTGTAGTCTTCTAGCCTATGTTTCAACAGATAATGGAGAAGTTCATGCAGTGTTCATTATTAGTGATTATTCCTCACTGGGAACACTTGTTGAATGAGCCCTTCTCCTGCACCAGTAATAGGTGGTTGATTGGTGCTGATTTAATGATGCATAGCATCTTATCTCCTGCTGAGACCGGAGCTCACACGAACTGCCAGGGATGTGCCTGTTGAGAAGCTGACATGGGCTGCATATTTCATGTGCTGCTGAGGCGTGCAGCCAGGCTGTGTAGTGATCAAACCCCAGAAGATGTACATATCTCCAGTTTTCCCATGTAACAGAAATCTTGTCATCTGTTGACATAAAAGACTGAGATAACTGCTCTGTGACCCCATATAATTCTTCAGTCTGGACAGATGAGACAAATCTAAATAATTGAGCATGAGTTCCTCTGATTTTCATCATGTTAATGCAGTGCCACATCCAAAACATGAAACAGTTTTGAACTTACTATGCTTATCTGCTGCTTGCAGTGTTCATTGTGATTTCCAGTCCAGACAAAAAGAAAACACCAGCAAAGCTGGTTTATACAGGGTCACCTGGGTAGGGTCTCCCAGCTCACCTGCAGCAGCTTCCTGCTCTGCCTTTCAAACCAAGGGTGTTTTGCAAACTACTGTTTCCCATGTGCTAGAAACTAGTACTTGGCAGCTCTGAGTTGGATGAGAGATCACAGCATGGGATTTGTACCCCGGATGCACACTGGGATTGGGAGCTGCATTTGCCAATTCGCACTGCAGGACAGAACTTGTCCTAAATGTCCCAACGCTGACTCCTCCTTCTTCCTCCTAGCAGCAGGCAGTCACAGTTTCCCTCTAAGCTCTCCTTTATGGGCAGTGGTTAAAAAGTAATAAAATATAATGTTTTACCTGATGTTAAGCTAACTAAAAATGTATGTGTGTGTGCATCTAGGTACACAAACATGCACATTCACAGACACGTTTCATCTGGTGATAGGATCACATCTATCACCATAGCTCACCTCAGCGCTCACAGCCTATAGCCCGTGGTCTCGCTTCATCCTTGTTCTTTCTCAGTCTTGCAAGGAAAGAAAATTCCAGCGCAGATATTTTTTTACTGAGTGGAAAGCTCCTTGCTGCCTCCTGTTCAGAACTGGAGACATCATTTAGTCTGTTGTAGTTACCACCACAAAAGATTCTGTTTTACAACTTAATCTTATTTCCTTTTAATAGCATCTGTTGGCAGAGTTTAGAAAAAGTGAAACAACGGGAGACCCCTCACCATCTCATTCATAACAATGTAATACCAAGGCTTCTGTATTGCTGTTCCTATTTAGAGTGACTGCAGTTTGCATTGAATTTACCTGAGATTCACAACTTCATTTCCAGCTAACTATCTGATTTTGAGTGCTTTTTTTCCTGTAAAGCTTTATTTGTTAATGCATTTTTCTATAATTGTACCATGATCACTCCTAAGTGCACACTTTACATTGAGCAGAGCCATTAAGCATTACTGCTGAGATTTGGTTGTTTCACACGGTTGTGCAGAGATCTTTGTGTTTAGACCCAGAACATCTTTACAGGGCAAAAATATATTTAGCTACAGGAATCTCCAGTTGCTATTTTTATTGACGTCAGTAGTTAATAGGCTGGACAACCTACAGGGCTATTTTGCAGACAGTGCTAAGCAGTTCTGTGCTCAGCAGAGATTACAGCATCCTTGCTGTGCATGTACAGCATATGTGTGCTGTAGTGGTGGCTCTGAATCATGCTCTATCTGATGCAAGGCTTCATGATGCACTAGAAGCTATCAGCAGCGCCTTTTTTCCTTCCTTCTCTAAATTCATCCCTAATTTTATATTCACAAAACCTTGATTCTACTTCTTTGGCAAAGGTCTTGGCCAAATTTGAATGATAAAAACTACAGCTCTTTAACGACATGTTTACAGCTCAGATGGGTGCATTATCATTTGAGAAAAACATTAGTATATGTAACATTAGTGGTGAATAATTAACGTGCACTTATAACACCTTTCATCTTTATGGATTTTATATAGGCTAGAATCATTGATTTTTCCCCAAGTCACATCTGGAATAAGACAGAGCTGCAGTTAAAGAGTCTGTATGCTCTCAAATGGTCCAAGAACTGAAGATGACTGCTACACGCAGAGGAAACAACAGAGAATTTAGCTAGGCAGAAAGTATTAGCAGGAAGCAAGCATCTAGTGAATGAGCTTAGCAGTGTGTCTTACACATGTAATTAACTGGATAAAAATTTGGAAAGGACACAGAAGACTTCACTGCTGCCCTTGTTGAAAGGACTACTGCATCTTTTAAAGCCTCACATCAGCAAGAGCTCATTTCGGTGTCCTATTCAGAAGAAAGAACATACCATCTGCAGAATTAGCAAGAAATATCTGTGACGAGTGGGTGTTCCGTAGGGATTTCCCACTCGTGATGTTTTCCAGCCCTTGCCTAGCTGTAAAAAGCCCTAGGAATCATAATACGGAGTGACATGAGTGCTTGAAAGCTGCCACAGGATACATCTAGGAAGGGTCCTGTTTCTATTTGGGCATTTAGGTTTGCTGAATCAGGAAAAAAAATTGTTAAGAATGTATGAAGAGGAAATATGAGTGGCCACAGTGGCCTTCAGAGAACTCTGTGCTCTGAGCACGAGGTCAGCAGACAGGAGACCACCAAGGTGCCACTTCTGCCCTAGCACAGTGAACAGCAAGACAGGAGGTCTTCAACAGACAGGAGAGAGTGTTAGGTTGTAGGGAAAAGCTATTTTGGATCCATTTGCAATGGAAGCCATTCCAAAGGATTGATGTATTAAGCAGTTGCAGAACAGTTGACAGAGTAGTGATGTGATGGTCCTTGGGCCCCACTGAGGCCATGAAGGTCAGGCTGCAGCCAATTAGCATCCAGCATGCTGTAATGGAGACCTCACTACATTTGAAGCCTTTGACAGCCACAGTAAGGGGATAAAGGACTACCAGACTTCACTTCTGCAAGGTAAATGTGGCTGGCTCTAGAAAGCTTGGTTTGCTCCCAGCCTCATGGCCAATTAGCAAGAGATCTTGAGCTTTTTGAAGTCATTGGTTTTGTTCCCATTTGGAGCAGCAGGCCAGGCAGATTGAGTGTCATGACAAGCAAAGTCAGCCCCCTACTCCTGAGGCTTTGGTGAGAGGTCTGTCCTGGGCAGGCAAATGGATGCCCATTCATCAGGGAGCGCTGCCCATTCTTCACTGTAGATTGACTTCAAAGGCCATCATCAACTTCACCCTAGCATGCATTTACTTTCAGATCTTTATTTTTCTGCAGAAAATTTACTTGCTATGAATGCATTTCCCTATTTATAAAAAGAAAGGTCACATTCATCCTATATTCAGATTTCTCCAGCATGGCACTAATTAAAGCCAACGACAATCTAGCCCGTTTTATAGACATTAAATCCCCTTCACTGACTCCTCCTAAGTAAGAAGGTTTCCTGAATATAAATAATGTCTGAAATTGATCCTAAAGCCCCAGTTCTTATTTTGTTGGCAGGAATGTATGTTTTATTGACTTTGCTGTGTTTTCAAGAGGGAAGCAGAAGCTGATTTACATAAGGTTCTAAAAATACCCCTTTCCAATGTAAGCATTTGCCCACTGGATGGTGACTGGCCATTATCTGCCTTGATTAAAAAGAATAGCTAGAAACAAGAATGCATGGGGCTAGAATAGCGCAGAGTCTCTGATGTGTGCTTCTGAAATATTTGAATTCATGGGCTTATGACTATTAAAAAGTCAATTCAGGATGGATTTGTCGTTCCAGTTTTGCTGACTGTTCATAGTTTTTAGAAATGAAAATCACGCTGTAAAACTTCCACGTTTCTACTTTTTTATGGAGAATCTAATGGAAAATGAAGCTGTTAAGTATTCTCCACAGCTTCCTCCAGAGATCTTTAAAAATGATCTAAAATTATGTCTTTTTAAGTAATCAGTTATGGGCTGTTTAAGAAACAAAATTGCTTATCTAAGATTCTTAACTTGTAGAAGTTAAGGTCAAAAAGCCACTCTCAGGATTGACATTACAAACTGAAAATGTGACTTTGCATTTTACTTTTTTTCAATCCCTCTGATTTTTCTTGATGATTTCCTTTCTTCTACTATGTTTTTGCTTTTGGCGTGTGATGTTTGAGTGAACTCGTCTTTATAAATGACAATAGCAAAATTCTAGTACTTTCTTGTACTAGGCTAACACTTGTCCCAGGTTCTATGCCAAATATCGTACAATGATAGAATCATTTAGGTTGGAAAAGACCTTTAAGATCACCAAATCCAACCATCAACCTAATGCTACCAGGTCCAGCACTAAAACATGTCCCTGAGCACCATGTCCTCACATCTCTTATGTACTTCCAGAGATGGCTACTCCACTGCTTCCCTAGGCATGACACTGAAGAGGATCTATAAAAAGTAGAAATTGATTTGGCCTCGAATCAGTGTTGTAACTCATGCCATGCTGCAATTAGTTGCAATTGTAAATGGTCATCAAAGTCCATAAAACCTCAATAATATAAACTCTTCACTTCTTTGCTCCCCGCAAAGAAATAATCCAAATGAAAATTTTATGTCATCATGATCTCAGTAAATGTGATATGGTTCTTGAGTTGATCTACTTCATCTTCCGGGTTTTTACTCTTTTAATTCCAGTTATAAGTATGTAACTGTGTGTCGCAGTTTGAAGAGCTAATAACGTGACTTCCCTCCATCTCCTTGGAAGAGGGAGAAAATCAGTTGAGATAGGAGAAACTAATTTATTAAAAAGAATGTGAAATAATACAGAATAATTAAGAATAATAAATCAAATGAACCAAAAATAAATCAGAGGAGAGAGGAGTCAGACTGAGGCAGGCCCTCCACAGCTTGCCTCCCGGAAAAGATGAGAGAACTTCCCCCTCACATGGAATTGGAGGATCTCATCTCCCAGAGCCAGAACTCATGTGAAATAGCTGAGTCTGCTAGAATTACAGTACATGAGAAATGCACCCAGCATTGTGCTTAAGCATCAGACAGCCTGCTGCATGATGCCATGATATGGAATACTGATAAAACAAGGGCACTGTGGTTTCAAATTCTCTGCTACTCCCTATTTTGCAAAAAATGACTAGTGATTTTGGCATATTCTCATTGCTCGAGTGAGCTGAGATACTCTTACCACGTTATTCCTGCCTTGCAAATGAGGAATTGAGTCACAGAGGCTGTTGTTTTTGGATGCCCTATTACAAGCTGCTTCAGATTTTTTTTTTTGGTATTTTATATTTAGAATCTGTTTTTCATGAGCAGCAAATGATCAGCGGTTTGGCAGATCATATGAGAGGGTGGTGAATCTTAAACCTAGAAAAGTTTGGACAGTTAGGAGCTGCCTGAGAAAAGGTTGGGTTGAAGGATTGTTGTTCTACCTTGCTCATCTAACCAGATCTTCCAAATCTGCTATGGGTGATGTAGAGGCTTTATAGAGCAGCGTCTCTGTCTTTGCTCTCAGAAGAGAACCTTCCTTTTGCACCTCAAATTAGCCCACCACATCTCTTTCCACATTCATTCTTCAGTCCCTTTTCTGCATCACACCAACCTTCAATTTACTCCTGTTTCCTTATTGCCTTTAGGTCTTATGGGTGCAAGTGTTTGCCACTTCTGTTTCACCTTAAGTAACTTCTATCTTCACATGGTCATGCATCAGGTCAGTGGCTGAGGACACATAGGGAGGCTCTCTGTGTGAATAGCTGCTGAATAGCACAGAGAAAAAAGAGAAGGAAACCTAACGCTGAGTACTGCTGGATTTTTTTTCTTTTCACATCAATTTCTCATTGACTATAAGAATTGGACTACCTGATTGAGGGAGAGTGGTTGTTGAGAAGTTAGCTTGCAGTGAATTATGGTTTTTTTAGAGCTTGACAGACAACAGTATGCTGAAAAGTGTTTGACATACTCTCATATGATAGCAGTAATCATATTGGTCAAGGGAAGATCCTAATATTTCTCATTGGCATTCAGCAGCCCCAAAAATTAAAGGTCCCTTTCAAATCTGACAGTTCACATCTCTCTCTGTCAGACACTGACAAAGAATTCATTTCCACTGCATGGCTTTGAGTGTATCTTTGCCTGGAGAAAGCACTTTGAACTCACTTTATCTCATCTGCAAAAGATGATGACAGCACTTTGCTATAGAAAATATTTCTGATAACTATATTATCTCTTAAAACACTTTTTTCAGCCCCAGACAGCCGAATGCTCACCACAGAGGCAAAGCAAAACTCTCCTCACTACTTTGCTTCTCTGTAAGAGTTAATTCTGGACTTCATGACACTTGTCCATAGACTAAGGCATATGGTGGGCATGCTGGGAGAAATTGTGCAGGGAGTATAAGGGTGAATATCAGAACTTCTCATACACTTCTTGTCTTTTTTTCAAGGTATGCTATGTCTGTCCTTTTTAAACACAACATTCCACTCTTCTTTTGTGAGCAGCCCAGTCCACACAAGTATGACCAGATATACTCCTTTCCTCAATTCTGCCTGTCACAACGGTGATTATACAGACTGCTCTTAACCTCCAACTCATTTTTTATTTGTCAGATCAGAAGGACTGGCTGGGTCCATGAAGCACATCACCAGCACGCTTCTCAAAGCAGTGTCCTGCCACTGCTGACTACAACATGACTTTCACAAGCTGTATCCAGTCTTTTTCTACGCTGCATTGTCACCGGTTAAAATTGTTCTTGTTCCTCAGTTCCCTCCATTTTCAAGCTGAAAGGAGGGAGGAATAGATAAGTTCCAGTTTAATTTGTTCTGGCAATTATTGGAAATCTCCCACAGAGAGAGAAGCCCTTGCCTATCGGTGCAGAATGACATACAGCCATACGGACTCAGACAAAAGGAGACCCTGCTTTTCTGCAAGTCTATTCACGCATGTTAGACATATTGGCTGAGGTACTGGCCTATTCAAATCTTAATGGGGAAAAAAGAGAGACAAGAACATGAAAAAAGTAAAAAAAAAAATAAAATTAAAAAATTAAAAAAATGAAAACTATAAAGTGAGAGCTGGTACTGAAGGCTTGAAAACAAACTGTGAACTGGTGAAGAAAGGGGGAGGAAACTCATTTGACTATCTAGTCCAGTAGATAACTACACTGCTGCTGTTTGTGTTTCAGAAGTATCAGAATAATTCCGTTAGTACAGATAAAGGTTACAGTAAGATTGATTTTGAAACGTGAATTGGAGATGTGTGTTTTGGAGCTGGGACACAAGCTTCTTTTTTTTCTCTCTTCTTCTCCCTCTATTTTTGCAAATCAGGATTCAGCATTAATTCAACACAAATGAAAGTGTTAGGATAAAAAACCTTTGAGAAGCATTTTAAAATATAATTTCCTGCAAAATGAATGTGTAAGTTTATTTAAAAAAAATAAAAAAGCAATGTACGAGTCAAAAGGTGAAAGAAATATATTACATGATTATGGAGGAAAAAAGAGGTTATTTAAGAAACAGCTGAAATGGCAGTTCTTTTAAAATTGTGATGTGGGTGCCGTTAAAATGCAATGACAATGGTCGCTTTTCTTTAAGGCTTTTTCCTTACACTCTGCTCCTGAGAAGAGGGAAGAAGTGTTTGTGGAGCAAATCACTTTAAATTCCAGGTAGACTTTTTTTTTCGCTGCCTCTGGATTAATTTTGTCACTTTATCCCTTTAACAATACTTAATGGTAATTCTTACGGCCAGCTGGCTTGTCTACACTGAAAACAGCTGACAGAATTAAATGTCATAGTTTGGTCATTGACATCCCAGGAATTTCTTATTGCTTTAATAACTTGTTACAGAGGAAGAGTTGTAATGTGAACCTAGGAAATAACAGACCTCCCCCCTTGTTTTTAAATGAATTGTTGGGACTGATCCAAAGCTCATTGCATTGATTGAAAATGCTTTTGCTGGCATTGCTGGATTTGAAGCTGATGCATTGTTTATAGGGATTATAACCTCTGCCATTGCTGTTGTCTGCTACAAAAATTTAAGAATGCACAATGCTAATGAAAATCTGCTTTACTTTTGTTAACGGTGATTTCTTTGAGGAATGATTAAAGAATTTCTGACTGATCAATGCTTCAGTTACACAAGTTAAAAGTAAATTTTAGAACAAAAATATGCTGTCGGATAGTTAGAAGATGCATGTGTCGTTCTAGGGAAATTAGTTCTTACTACAATTAGTGGCCATTGTGTCTGAGCATTAATAGCCTGGGGCAAACATAATAAACCAGCTCCTAACTGTTGGTAATGACAGATTTCTCAGGGATTATTACTTAATTAACAATAATTTGAAAGGATGGTTCAGCTGAGATGAAGCGTTCATTTATATGGCATATCTAAACACTATAGATCAAAAGAACACAGTCTGTTAATATTTCTCTTGGTCTTTTGGTTTTATTTTTGTACATCTGCCTGCCTGCCTACATAAAATATTATTTTTGCATCTGAGCAGCTTTCTTTGTTGGTCCATATAACAGTAATTGGTTCCCCCTTGGATATATATGCATTGTTTTATCGTCATACTGCGTCTTCTGGGTCTATGCAGATGATGATTTTAATTGGAAATGCTAACTTGATCAGGAAAATACCTCCCACACCCACGCTTTCCATCCTCCCCACGCCAGAATGGGGCAACTGTTTCCCCAACACATGCATTATTCATTCCCAGCCACCTCAACATGAAATGTTTGCTATTGTTCCCACCATCCACCCACGTAGCTTATGTTCTCTCGGCATCTTTTTGAGTGAATGGCTTCTGTATACCTCACCTCATGGATTACTGGCCTCATTCACATACTAGCGCATCAATTGAGAAAGAGGCTAGATCTTTGGACAAAGAATATTCTGATTGGTTTGGGGTGATGTCTTTTTTTCCTTGAAAATTGCCACATACTATAATACAAATGAAACTTTTTCTTTAGAGCCGACTGTGTTAAAAAGAGGACAAAGCTGCCGAAGTGCCTGTTGTACTGCCCAGGAGTGTACGAGGGAAAGGCAGTGATAAGCTGAGCTGCTGTAGCAAATGACAGGAGCACAGAGAAGTGCAAACATAGTGAAAGGTATGTTGTGACACTACTTTTTCTTTTCCTCTTAGGTATAACATACATTTTCTCTATTGCTTCTTGTTGAATATGGTGGATTGCTTGAAAATAGGGAAGATCCAGAAAGCACTGTATTTTTGTGTTGGTAAGAAACAAATGAATCTGCTGTGTTCTCTAGCATCTGGACAAGCTGTCTAAAACAGTTCTTGAGAAATATTAAGTAGCTGTCTGTTGCAGTCATTGGTATCCGTATAAAAAGCTCAGGAATAATTCTATTATTTGCTCCTCAAAAGTCTGTTCAAGAAGGCTCTAATTTTAAACTCATGCATCACTTAAGAGCGACGGTGACAGTGACATGGACGTGTTATTCTTAAACAAGTTGTAAAACTCTTCTAATTGAAAAGTTGATTTGTAAAATAGGCATTACACCCATACATTTCTATTTGTGCTTTCAGAAAATTCCTGTTCAAAGAGCTAATCCTCCTGTCTTGACTGTCTAGTTGGAGGCTTGTATTTGAAAGTAGATTAGAACTGCACTTGTAGAGAGCTCTGACTTGAGCAGTGGATCAAGATTGATTATGGTGACATCAGATTTCACTTTTATTTCAGTAGAATTTAAAGATTTCTTTAGTTCACATAACATCAAAGGTGTCCTTCTAAATAAGTATCTTGCAGTGCTCTATCTTAGGGCATATTTTATTATGTACGATATAATCAGATTGATACGGTATTGCATCAGAAACAGCACATGCTGTTTTGAAATGTGCCTTGTGGGAAAACAAAATAGGGAATAAATAACAATATATGTGTTTGAAAAGAATAGTTACAGTGAATGAGGCTCAGTTATGCTAATTAATAGCATTGGACAGACACTACAGCTACTCCTGAAATACTGAATGAATGTTAAACCAGAAATCAAAAGTTTTATCATCCTTGACATATTTCTTTCCAAATGACTGTTCACGTTTCTTGTAGTTTATTCAATTTTCCTTCATAGCAAAATGGTTAGGGACTACTGCTATGGACTCCACTCCTTGAAATTAGTGGAGGTTGGGGACTGTCATCAGAGAAGAACTCCCGCGTCTTTTAAGGAAAGTTGCAGTGACAGGTGAAAACCTTCACAAGCAGAACAGCGGGACTCCTTCACACAAGGAAATTCACACTTTCCTCTTCCCTCATGTGGCACAGGACAAGGAGCAGTGATTATTCTGCCCTGTCTGCTCAGTCAGGGCCACCCCTCCAGCTGCCCAGCCAGTTCCCTGCCCCACGTGTTCTGGTGATACTGTTGCAGGGGGACCCTGAGACCTCCATGGGCGAGAGCAGAGTGCCTGCCCTCTGCCCAGGGCAGTGGCAAGAGAGTTCCTCATCAAAATGGCTGTAGAAGAGGTTCTTGTGGGAGCCTATTCCAGCTTGGGCAGGTGAAAGATACCGGGAGCGTAGAGGGTGCCATAGACAAAGCAAAGAACAAGAAGAAAACTTTGTTCCAGCTTTGGACTGTGTTGCTTGAGACTGTCACTGTGCAGAAATGGGACAGCCCAAACCACCATGATTCCACATGCAGCAGCCTGCAATACTTTCCCTATTCAGGTTTTGCAAGATAGCAATCTCCTACTTATATATTCTTGAAAACGCAACTTTTCTCTGTGGCTTCCTAAGCTAGTCACAGTCATTGGTTTCTCAGTCTGCCTTCAATATTTATCTAGAAATTAGCAGGAACAGATCTTAATAAAATCTGATAATTTCTTCACTGTGACTCAAACCCTGGATTTAAAGGTCATTTAGAACTGTCCAAGTAGCTATGGATGTGAGCTGCATATGAGATGGGTTTGCCCTTCCTAGGATTACAAAATTATGCGTATTCATGAGCATGTCAGATCTTCTAGAGAAAATGGACACCATGCATTCCATATGTGTCATATTACATTACTTTATACTATATTTTATTATATTATATTATACTCTTTTATTTTAGGTGAATGAAATATTGATTAAGAAATCCAGTCCCCTCCTATTATGCAAGTGGAGATCATTCTGATATTAAAAAGCAGAAAATTTCATTTAAGCTCTATTTTGCTTATTATTGTGCGATTGGCAGGAAAAGTATTTCTTGAAGGAAAGATGTTTTAGTGGCTGGAGAAGATGTGATAGATTTTTGACAGGTAATACTATGAATTTATATTGCACTTCCATCCCAAAGTATGTCACGGTAATATATTTAGCACCTGAATAAAATTTTCGTTTCTTCAGACCTATTTTGTGCCTGCAGTCATTCATTGTTGCTAATGAGACAATTAATAGGCTAATGGGCACAAGTGATATAATATAAACATTTAACTCTGCCATCTGAATGTCAAAGCTACCTACAAAGTATACAGTTAGGAACTGTAATTCTTTTCTGTGCCCGTGCAGAACCTCAGGTCATATCTTCATGTTTCTGTTCACCTGAGTATGCTGAAAAGTGCAAATGAGCAAAGCAAGTAAGATTTGTCCTGTGCAAAGTCTACAAATGTAGAGGCTAGGCCAGAGTCTTTTAGGGAAAATACAGTCTTATGAACAGAAAAGCACTTTTCTTGATTTTGAAATATGCACATCCAAGGTTGAATGGAATAATGTCGTGCGTCGCTGTCAGACTGCATAGGCCAAAAGTGAATCAATGCCAGCTGTAAGTGAATTTAGATAAACAGAAAAATGAGCTTATAGGAGGTGAGAAAGAACAAATACTATTACAGTAAGTTCTGATCATTTTTAAAAGGCAGAAATAGCTAAGATCTTCTGTGCCTGAACTAATGCAAAGTGTGCATTACTTACTATGTCCCATGATGTTATACAACAAGTTATGATGGAGTCACTGAGGCTCAAACTTCGTTTTATTGGAAGTGTGTTGTACTTACCAGGAAGGATCAGTTAATTATTTTCACTAGGATTCTTTAACTGTGAAACCATACTCTGAGACAGGAATCAATAAGAAAAGTGTGTGAGTAGTTCTTCTTATATAGGGATTTGAAAGGGAATGGGGAAGAATGGTATTTTACTTGCTATGGGGAGTTCTGCCTAGCTACCATTTTTATATTAACTTGAGCTTTAATAAAGCTTCAGTTAACACATACAGAAACAGAAGCCCCTTCCGAATCAATACAACATTATTTGATGATCATTTTATGAAATAAAATTACAGCCTTAGTGCAGTTATAGGGATTACAGAGTACTCTGTGGAACAAAAATCCTGACACAAAGAATGAGGGTACAACCTCCTCCTCGCAGAGATAATCCTAAAAAATGACATTTAGGCATACAAGACTCTGGGTCTGATTTACCTGTCATGAAAACACTGCTGTTACAGAAGTGGGACAGAGTGCCATTGGGGTGAATGCACTATTCCCAGACAGCCCCACAGTACAGCAATCACAGATAAGCACTTTCTGGTCATCTACCCTCCTGGAAAGACCAATTTCTCATGATGATTAAATGAGTTTTTTTCTTCATATGTTTTCTAATTACCATGAGAAGCACTAAGCATCTTAGGGTTCATTTGTTATGTTCACATATGCTTAAAAGTATCAGCTATGCCTCTACCACTTAATAAAACTAACTGGTTTATTTGAGTACTTGCGCAGTAGAGACAATTCACACCACATGTGGATTCAGTGTAACAGGAGGAAGCAAAAGGGTGATAAGACCCAAAGCAATGATAGAGGAAGAATAGACAAAATGAGTACTCAAACTTCTTTTTTTCCACATTGGAAGATGTGATTTTTATATGTTTTGGGGTCACAGAAATGTAGGACTTTTCTAACTTCCTTCTGTCTTTTGCTTCTGATACAAGATCAAAAGTCACCAGAACAACTTCCAGTAGCCTACTCTCTAACCTTATCTTAAAGGCTACAAAACTGCAGATTTCACTGTTTCTGTCAGTTGTCTCTTCCAATACTTCACCCACCTTATACTAAAAGTTTGATTTGCTTGTAACCTAAATTCCTATTGCTTCAAAGTAGGTTTACTGCACCTTCAGCTGTCTCTGGAAACTAAGGAAAAAAGTAGATCACTACTCTTCTTGTTATACTTGTTAATAAAATCTGGATTCCTTTTTCTTGACTCAGCATATATAAATTTTCAACCTTTTCACAAGTTCGGTTTTTCCTGACTGTCATTCAAATTTCTTGCTATCTTCCAGAGATTAGTTTGGGAATCTGGCTGCATCTTCTTTAAGCTGTGATGCACTGCTTTTCTGTGCTGAGGATGCCAGTATAAGTGCTTCACATACACAACACACAAGACACATGATACGCTGTTGATAAGAACGGCATTTTCATCCTTTACCACAACCCATGCACTGAGGCTCTGGCTCCTATTCAGTTTGTAGTCAGCTCTTTACTTACAATGCTGATTCCTAGGCTATTATTCACTTCCATATTCCTGGGCATTTGATTTAGCCATTCTAAGGCTTGTGTTTTCAATTTGCCCTTATTGAATTTTCTCATATTGATTTCTTACCCTTTCTTCAGTTTATCAGGATCATTTTTAATTCTAACCCCATCTTCCCAAGTGCTTACAGCATCTCCCAGCCTGATGTCATCCTCACATTTTACAACTGTACTGCATCATCCAAGCTGTTAGTATAAATATTGAATAGTCCTGGACATGAAACAAAGTCCTGCATGGTCACTTGGTGTTGTCTTCCATTAGCTGAGACACTGAGCTATGGATAGCTGCTCTTTGAGTTATTTTCCAGTCTGTCTTACTCTTATTTCACCTGGGCCATGTTGCCCCATCTTGCTTTTGACAGTGAACTGTGGAGCAGTGTAAAGTATCTTACAGAAATCAAGATGTGTTGTATTTTTCTCATCTTGCATCTGCTAGGCTAGTTATCAAAGCAAGGGAGATCAGGTTGGCTTGTTGTCAGCATGTTCTTTACAAATTCATATTCACTGTTCCTTACCACCTCATTATCCTCTCGATACTAAAAAACTGCTGGTTTGTTCCAGTAAATTTCCAAGTACTGAAGTTAAGCTGAAGATATCTATAATTCACTGGATACTCCCCAACAACCCCATTCCTCTCACCTCACTTTAAATGTAGGTAAGGTATTTTTTTCTCTCAGTCCTCTAGGAACTTGATCATCTTCTATAAGCTTATGAAGATAATCACTGATGTTTTGGCTATTGCTCTAGCTTGTTTCTGAAGTACTTGAGGGTAAATTTGGTAAGAGATTTCAAAAATGTAGGTTATGCAGCCTGAGAGAAAGCAAACATAATATCTAGGTATCCCATCAGTTTTTCACTGGGCACTAGATCAGGCTTTGGCCAAGATTGAGCTATGCTGATGGAGTAAAAATAGATTTTTCTTTATGCCTCTCCCAGACTTTAAAAGAGAAGATGGAGTAAAGGCTGGAAAATTTGGAAGAAACTGAAGGTGATATTTACACTGCTAGATATTTAGAGATAATTCTTCAGTCAAAGGAAGAAAATAAAACTCACGCTTCAATGCCTAAACCATTCACAAGGGTCAGAAAGGAATTCTCACCTTTTACAGCACCTCACAACAGTACAGCCTTCTTAGCCTTCTTTTTCATCATTATTAACTAAAGATGATGTATCAAACAGAATCATACTATTGACCTCTAAAAGCACTGGTGCTTATTCTCATTTCTCTTTATTTTCCACTTCTCTCCCTTCCCCTGTCTGAAATTTCAAATACAACATATTTAATTAATTAGATTTTGCCCACAAAGAGGAAGAAACAGTGATATCAAGGATGGATGTTTCATTTTCACCTGGAAGCAAAGTTTCCTTGAGCAACTGTATTTCAGGCAAATTGTTTAAGTTCGCATGGGCTTGTCTTTCAAGTCTAAAACATTTTCCCAGCAATCCATAACTCAATATCTAAGAAAAATTCCACTTTTCCTCCTTTTCTCACACTTTCTGCAGTTAGAATTTCACTTGTTCCAGACCAGAAGACTACTCTATTTCCACTTGGGAAGTACTATCTCTCCAGCTTCTTGCTGTAATCCTCTTTGCTTCTATTAATTACAGCTATTCTAATGCCAAGTTCCTTTTGTCAGAATTTCCTTTGCTTCTGAACTATCACATCCAAAGAATACTGAGGGGAACTTTAACTACTTCGAAATACCAGTTATTGGCAATTTCCAAAGGCAAAACTCTCAACATTCAGAGCAGAGATCTGGTTTGGCAGGAATATCCTCATGCCTTGAAAAGATACAGTGCAGTACTGAATAAAAAATGTAGATCCACAAGTAAGATAGAATAGAAATAAGTAAAGAAAAGAAAACTGTCTATTGCTGCAACACACACACGAGCTAGCAGCAAAGCTGCAGTCTCAGTTGAGTAGTTCTTCTGCATTATATTCTATTTGCTTTTCTTTAAGCCCTCATACATTTTCTGCATTTTCTTGCCCTCCTTTCATTACATATTAGCAACTCCTTGCCTGAATTCCCGAGAATTAAGAAAGAATCATTAAATTCTTTGAGAGATCACATTAAGTGACTACCCGCAGTGGGATAAATGGGCCTTGATATCTCATGCAGTTGTTGGCAGTAGGGTCTTCCTATGTTTATGCGCTGTGGTCAGGGTCAACAATTCTTCATATCCTGGCTGATGTCTCTTTATTTAAAGAGGAGATATTATGCTTAGATATTAAAGGGGACCCAAATGACCTGCTGGTGACTACCAGTGAAGAATAGCGAATGGAAGCCATAACCTGCTTTCAGGTCTATACTCACAGTTTGCACTGGTGTGCTCCATTAGATTGCAGGCAGTGGGATGGTCCCAGGATTTTCTATGGATAAAACTTTCCTATGGGACTATTAACAAACAATTCAAGAGCAAAAGAACAACAAAACCTGGTTTATTATGGCTAGTCTTTTCCCTGTAACTCATTCTGTACACAATAATCTCAGTGTCTTCCAGCTGCCCTGGCATACCAGCTAAACACCCATTGCTGCTGTGAAAGAGCAAAATGATCACTTGATCAAATAGATTAACTTCTCATCCTCTCCTTGGTGGGATCATTAACTGGGGTCTCTTCCTTATTGTGCCTGCTAATTCCAGTGGAGTAGATAGAAATGCCTTGGGATCTCTGCGTTTTACAATATCAGTGGAATGACAGATTATATCATCATGTAAACAAATTTCTTTGAGAATCCAGACTCAAACCAGATGCAAAAGATCCTGAAAAGGACAACAACTAGATGATAGAAGGATAAGAGTTATGGTCAAGAATACCTCAGCTCTTACAAAATTTGCTATTATATCACCATTCAGTGTTGAATATTAAAACAGATGGATCACTCGGTTTTGGAGTCTCCTCTGAAAGGCTCACCTGTAACAAACTGCCAAGCCAAGAGTTTGCCATCATGACAAAGCCTAGGAAATCTTATATTCTATTAAATACTAGATCTTAGCCATTAAGAAACCCAGACAGAGGAACTAATTCATCTAGAATACTCAGCTTCTGACAGGGGAGGGGGCTGGGAAACCTGGGAACATCTCCCAACAGTGGATTATGAAGAAGACAGAAAATAGATAATGGAATCATCTTCTTAAGAGGTACTCTTTGTGCATGTCACATTTTCACGGGTCAATTAGATAATACCTCTCATACACTCCCTGTGGAGACTGGAACAATTGACTTTGAATACCAAAATCTAGAAGTTGGCATACAAAGCATATGAGGTTGTTTTTCAGATTTTATGAACCTTATTCTTACCATATTAAAATAGATCTGGGGCAAATGAGGTCAGCAGATCTTTATTCCTTCTTCATTCTTTCAGCCTGAGAGTGTCCTGTGAAGGCTAGGCACTCATATTCTGTATTTCTAGAAACACTTTGAAGCTGTGTGATAAGAACAAGGTAGCACTAACAGTTCAGATAGAGAAAGGCTATAACACTTCCGTTTCTTTTGCTTGTTTCATTTCATAGACAGCAGCTTAAAGTTGGCTTGGAAATGTTCATCCTCTTGGTCTGTAGCACATCTTCATGTTCAGACAGGGAAATCTGTGAAGTCAAGACAAGGTACAGCTGCCAGTGTTGAACAGCTGAAACAATGTCATACTCAAGAAATTTGAATTAGAGGAAAAATGTTCACCTCTTCCAGCACCTGCAGCTATTCTGAAGCTGATATACAATCTTTTCTACATGAATACAGAGACAATTTTAAGTTAAAAAAAAAAATACAATGTGCCAGTGAGTATGTACAATTATTTTGAGAAATGGCTAAATACTGTTTTATGGCTGGAAAAGAAAATACCACATTCAATTCTTTGCCTTCAGCAGCTACTTTTGGATGTGAGATGTTTTGGATCTAATTTTAAGATGTCAAAATGCTGTATGAAATACCAAGCTAACAAGGAACATGGTCATAATGAAACTAGGAAGTTGTCTTCACCAATGACAGCGCATTGGCTCTGACCTATCATTACTTTCAATCATCATGCATGAGTAAAAATATATACCTGAAAGACCTCTATCTGCTTCAGACAGACAGCTGCTTCTCTTATCTGTCTCCAGATATGAGATAATGCTTTTTTCCATCTTCAGCACTTAGATGGTATCAGTGAGCCCTATCGTCTATCCAGCAGCTCCAGGATAAGAGAGTCCAGTTTTTTTGTTTTTTTTTCTTCCTACATGGAAATCTGTCATATTCTGAGGATTTGCATACCCGAAGTGTAATGCTTAGTAGCCGAAGGAGATGACTTGCTTCCACAGTCACCACGCAACACAGGCAGGGACACTCCAGGTTCAAAATGCATTCTAGGTGTGCAACAAGAATGGGTTTGATCCCATTGCAGGGGAATGAGAGATCAGGTTAGAATCCGCTCAGGACCTGGAGGAAGAGAGACACGTGGGCAGAAGGAAGCAAGTGAAAATAAAATAAAGAAAGAAGGAAGAGACTATTGATTTTTTGTCAAAAGATTGTAACGGTTGTGAGTAGGTCCTGTTCTGGCCATAAGCAATCCACTGGCTAGTGCACCAAGTTGTACCCCTAAGCTATGTCCCTGCTTGTCTCACAGCTTCCAGAGATGGTGTGGGCACTGCAGTATTCACAAGGGAGGGCACACTCACCCAGCATTACCACCTCATCTTCTCTACACTGGGTCTCTCACACTACACCTGACCCATCTTTCTTCTTCCTTTGTGAAAACAAGAAATTGCTCCATTCTCAGCCAGTCCTTCCATTCTTTGACAAGAAACAACAGATTTTTCTTACATTGCTTGGAAGCCTTGGGACAGGTCTGAGCAGTGGCTTCTGGTACAGCTGCATAACACGCAATAAAGGTCACACCTTGACAGAGAGGAGGAAGTTCCTATCTTTAAAAACATTACCTGTTTGAGAGAACACGAATATCAAGTAACAATTCAGAGTTGCTTGCATATGTTTTTTCTTGACAGGGTAGCAGTCAGAAGACTGTGAGAACTAAAGTGAATACTGTATTCGTAATGAAAGCTTAATTAGTATGATTTTCATGTGTATAATGTATTTTTGCACATCCTTTATTGGGCAGGGAGTTGTTTTATCTGGCATTTATTTTGATTTTCCAATGTATTTGCAGTGCCTCATTTGTTCCTATTGAGGCTGACTTCAGTAGAGTCAATTAGGCCAGCTTTTGAAACCCTCTCTTCCTTCTCTCCTGCTCTTTTGCTGTAGTATTTACAGTACCTCCCACTGAGTAAAAGCTGCGTATCAGATCTTCACCTGATGTAAGTTATCAGCATCATTTTATTTAGAAATGTTTACTTTGTGATTGTGTGCATGTTTCATTCTTTTTGATCTTTTTATGAGCCTGTAACGACAGGGCTGGGATTTATACGATGGGATTCCCTGTCATTCTGTGGGATTTTTTGCTCTGCCTGCACTCTGTAGCTTTGAAGCACTTCAGATCTTGAGTAAAATGAGTTCACTGATGTGTCCCAGGAGAGACCGTTGACTGGTCTGTGGATGTAATTTTATGACAATGGATTGTATTGTGAGTTAATGTTTATGCGCCATATGGTATGTTGTCAAGTTTCATTGTATTTATGAAGATCTCAATAAAGTGAAGTAAAAATAAAAACACATATTCAGGCCCAGTCTATTTTCAGTAACAAAAGCCTCTAGGTTTTTCTTTTTAAATTGAACTTGCCTAGTCAATTTAACAAGAGGTAATAATAACAGTAGGACTGGCCTGGGCCAAGGATAAAACAAATGCAGTTCTAGAAGTAGTACAGGTTCATTTAGGACTGTAGTCAGCCTGTTTAGAGGTACCTAACTTAGGTACTGAAAGCATCAGAAACACTAAATTGAGACAGGGTTATGCAAATTGCCATAGAGATTTTAGAACCTGGCTCAGTGCGGGAGAGTAGTCTTGGAGGCTGGTGCTTGGCACCTGTTACAGGATGTCTGCCTCGCAAAGAACACAGCTTACACTTTCTAACTGACTGATGCTCGTATTGGGTTATTACAGAGGCATCAGACTTCAAAGCTGTGAGCAAGTAAGGATACAGGAAACCTAAGAAATAATCTGTGAAAACATAGAAGAATAATATATTTGATGAGGGGAAAAAACTGAACAGTACTTACACCCCCATCTTGGGTTCAAAATGTCACAAGAAATTCAAGGAACAAAGTAAATAGCTCACTTGGAGGATTCTTTTCATTGAACTTCAATTTCTTCCTACTGGGTTCATTAGAGTTGTTTGGTTTCTTTTGGCAAAATAGTGGGGGAGAACTCTTTAAGAGGTGTCATTAAGCACAGAAATAATTTTCCATTAACAGATTATTGTTGCAGTATATGTACTGCCAAGAAACATTTAAAAATGTGTATTAAAAATATCACACAGATTTGTGTGTTTATGTATGGATAAAGCCGAGGAAGGAGTTTAAAATCAATTGCCTCTTTCTTCCTTATTTTTTCACTTTAGTATGTCGCCTGTAAATGAACTGCCTCTGCTCTGGAGATGTGTCTGCATGGGATCCTGTAAACTCTGTAGTGTTCTATATGAGTGCTAGGTCCATACAGCAAAATCCGCTGGAAGGATCAGGGATAAAGGATGTAGGCATGTAATTAATTTTATGAATGCAAATAGCCCACTGACTTTCTGGGAGAATACTTGCTCAAAATGGAAAATCCACTAAGCGTGTGTGTAAACCTTTTCAAGTTTCATCTTTTTAACTATAAAATCCTTGGCATTTATGTAAATATGTATTGAGCACAATACATTTCAATCCCAGTGGAACTCTCTGCATGCTCACATGGTCATCCTAACTATTAATATCTTCATCCTTTCTTTGGAACTGCTGTTTTCTTCAGAATTAACATGATAAATGTGTCACTTGCAAGAAATGCTAGAAGTTAGTTCTGGTGCATATTTCTTTTTCCTTTTCATCTTTGACCAGAATTAGATATTCAATTAAGAACAGTTTAATTACTGTACAAATATGGAGGGGATGCTGGAGTCTTTAAAAATGGAGCATGAACAGTATCTCACATTTGGAATACGCCTGTTTTACTTGTATGTGCTAAAAGAGATATTTGTATTTGAAATAGTGGAAAGTGCCTCATGACTCTTTTGTGTAGAACAATTAGATGGTTCCTTTGTGTTGTGTATAAGCCACCAGTTGCATGGGGTTTAATTAGGTCTTCATGGGCCTTTATGAAGCCAAAAGCCATATTTGTAACTGTTGAGTGGCAAGAAAAAGGATTTTCAGCAATGTCTTCAAGGCAAGAGCAGGAAAAGAAAGTAACCTAAACAACTGAGCTGGTAATCAAATATTCATCACAAAAGAAGGGGCAAGAAAGGAGTTCACTTTGGGTCGGGGATCTAAACTGCACAGATGCATCTAAGCTTATTACAATTACACTCATCTGTGAGTAACAAACTGGGTTCTGAAATATGTTTAAATTTTTCTTGAAAAATAAAATACATTCTGCACATTGTGGTCATGCAGTCTTCTTAGGCTTAATAGTTTTTTGTGTGTGAGTAAGGAAAATAAGATTTCCCTGCCTTTACTGCTTTGAAATCCTTTGCCCATCCCCATGCTGAGCCATGAAACACGAGTTTCTGTAATGTATTTTATATAACGGGATGAGGTTCATCAATTCCATCTTTGCAGATATAGTTAAGAACCTGTTTTGGAGAGCTCCAAGGAACAACTTCCATTAAGAGAACATTAAAGGTCTTTATCAGTTATGCCAATGAGTTCCTTCCTGTATGACCAATTCCCTTGATCTTCCTGCAAAGAACTACCCTGCCTGAGGCAGAACAGGCTGCCTCAATGCCTGTGTCATCCATCTATGGCAAAAAGCTCTAAGGTCTACGTAAGGCTAGAGACCCTACCAAGACAGCACAATCAAAGCATATGGCTATCACCCTGGCCAACTCTCATAGCTGCAGTCCAGGTGACTCCATACTCATCCATCACACTCAGCTGGTGAAGCAGCCATTTGCACAAGTCCTCTGAAAGACCCAGCCATCCATGACCTTAACTGTACAATTCGAACCCTGTATGTATATAAATGCTTTTTATACGGCTGAGAAATAGCTTGCTTGAAAAATAGTATCCCTTGCAGATCCAAGGACCGACAGTAGGTGAAGCTGAGAATGAGCACCATAGAGATCAACAGCACCATGGACCGGAAGTTTACAAGGGTCTTTTTCATTTTTTCAATATGAGCTAAGGACCTGAGATAGAAAAAAATAGTGTAATACTCCTTCAGCTTCAGAGGTAGAGGAACTATTTGTGATTAAACTCTGTTATTCATTGTAGTATTGAGCCTGCTTGCTAACGGTTTTGGAAAGGAATGAGACACAAAAAACTCAGGTATTAGCATTTAAAAAAAAAAAAAGAAAAAGAAAAAAGAAAACAGAGCCACCTCAAAACTAGTACTTTCTTCCATGCCTACAAAAATATATGACCAAATCATTGTGAGCTGGCATTAAATGCAGAAACTACTGTTACTCAGAGAAGGAGCTTCCTTCTACAAGACTTCATATTACTGAATGGTATGTTTCCTGATAATTCCCTACACTAAAGTAGGATTGCATTGGGAATAATAAATACTCTTAATAGTGTTGCTCCTGAGGACCACAGTGTTGCACGCTCTTTTTAAGAAAGGTTCCTCTTGGAACTACATTACAATGCAGAGTGACATTCAAGTGACAAAAGCTGTTTTAGAGACAGCCTGTAATAATGCATATCCAGAAGAAAAGCATCCTGATGACCAGATTTCTTCTGCTATTACCTCATTACAGGCATACTGTTAATTCTGTAAGTTTATATATTCATATCTCAATACTACCTTGATTGAGGGCTATTGACTTTCGTTGGCTGAACTTAATTGCAGGAGACAACTGGCAACATTAGTTCTGAATTCATGCTTTGGGCATTCACCTATAACATAATTCTCATTGCCACAGGAAATGGTTCATCATGTTGTGTCACTACTTTTGTCATACAGAGAAAAATGTAACTGACTTGTACAGGAGATGGAATTCTAAAAGTGAAAACTCTAGATGGGACCTTAGCCAGTGGCTGTCTCTGCTTTCCCATCCAATAACATAGTGGAGGCAGTAATGGGTTCTCTCAACTCATGGGGAGAGGTGGTCTGAAGCCTCTCCCCATCTTTATTCATCAGTAAAACACTGGTTGTCAATAATGTCCCCTTAACTTAGCTGAGAAAAACATGCTCTTGACAACATACAAAGAGCAAGGTGTATGTACCTGTTGTGTGACGAGGCCTTCAGCTTCCTTTCCCCAGTGTGGACGTATTTTGGCTATTGGGAGCTAAGGATTTGCAGGACAGAGAAAGGCAAGCACTCTGTGCTCTGCTGTTGAACTCCTTAGACTGTTAGCATCCAGTAAGCTGAGCCTTGTCCCTGCCTCTCACACAGCTGCCAGCTTCTTCATAGAATGACAAATATACAGAGTTTACTATGGTCCTTCTAGGCTTGTACTGCTCAGATAAATCCCTATTCTTTGCCTTTTCAAACAATGAACTCAACATATTATATAGCCAATATCTAAACACCTAGCAGTTCTGTAAATTGGTGTGCTTAGAGGAGACCTACCATGTTCTGTGCCTATAGTTTGTCTTTTCTTTGCTACACCTAACCTTAGGTTTAAACTTTTCAAGGTAAGGACTTGTTATTTGTTTGTTATGCTTCACAACTGTATAGGCTAGCAGCACTGTATAGTCATATTCCTTTGGGGCTTTATACTTGGAAACACCATGTGTAGAAATCAATCTAAGACTGTTATTTTGAGTTTACTTCCCTTGAGGACTTGTATTTAGGAATTAATCTGCCTCTTTCAGATTTCAGCAAACTTCTGAATTAAATTCTAATTTGCTAATTCAGCAGATAGTAGAGATTTCTAAGGGTCCCCGGACTCCAGTTATACCAACTTGGATGCTAGAAAATTTTCTAATGATCTCTTCTTCTCTGTTGAAAGCATTGTACTGTCTCAGTCAGAAATTCCAAAATACTATGGTGAAAATGTTTATACTTTTTATGATATTGAAATCTTTCAAGAATTTCAATTAGGAATATCTGACAGATGTCTCCTGCTACTTTTTATTTCCAGGGGATAAAACGATTAATTAAGGCAAAAGACTTAACTATGGAACAGCAGTAAAATGAAGTGCATGCTACTTTCTTAAGCCTCAGAGCCCAGTATGCCTTTCCTAATGAATCCATTTGTCTTGGAGAGAATTGAGAACAGAGTTCTCAAAAAGAGCAGCAAAAACACTAGGCCTATAGAGGATGTATGGAGTGTTTTGGCAGAGCAATTTGAGTGCAGTATCACATCATTAAACCCAGCAGAATGGTGAAGGAAAGGGTTGCTACACTCCATAGCCTGGACTGAGGTCACCAACTAATCTGACTTTATGACTACAAAAGATCCTAGACTGATGAGAAAGTGTCCTTTGATAGAAGTCAGCATTCCTCAGACAAAATGGGTCTTTCAGGCTAGCGAAGGAAAAATGTGTTAGGACATATCACACAATAGCATGTGACCATCAGCACTCTGAAACCTTTTGTGGGTTATAAAATGATTAACTGACCATTCAAATTCTAGAAATGGTGCATTTGTAGCAGCGATCAGCTCCTCAGAGTGGAGGCAACAGAGTGTGAAACCTGAATTCAAGAAAAAGGGAAGGTTTAAAGAATAATTAAACTAGAAATAACTTGCAGCTGCTAGAAATGAAATTCAGGTTCGTAATGCAGCAATATATGTATTTAAGTAGACATGTTTGGGTACACGTGTGTGTAATGACAATGGCATAGTTTTTAAACGGAAAAAAAAACCTGTTGCCAAGAAGTGTTCACCAGATATTATAAATTTCTAGAGTGAGCAGTATTAAATATTCTCTGAGGACTTCTGGTCATAAATATTTCTAAAGAGTAGGCACTTAGCTCGTGCCAATCAATACTATGAAGAAACACTACAACTAAGTTAGCAAAGTAGAGAACTCTTACTTACTTACTGACTAAATCCCGGTGATTCTTTTATCTGAGGTTCTAGTTCTGCATTATATGGTAATAGTCTTCATAGTTTCAGAATGTGTGCATCCTGTTATTATATTTTTATATTGAAGATTAAATATTTTATAGCATATTTGCCTATTGAGGAAACTCTTTTACCTTGGGGAAAATAAGATCCTGCTATGAATTTCCTTTAACTTTACAGGAGGCTGTCATTCTCAGAACCAGGATCTCTCTTGGACATTTCAAAGGACTACACACAAGACCTGCTTTCTTCTCAAGGGACCTAAGATACTGTGTTTTGACTTTTAAGTCAGCCCTAGTATACGGATGTGGACTTCAGGTAGAATGAGCAATGCAAAGAACTTGTTTGGACTTGGAGTCTCCTTGTACTTTTGGGGACTGATGGACCTAACTACAACTGTGCTGTCAGGAAGTGCCAGACCCCTCTCTGAAGGGCCAGAAGACAACCTGCCAGACAAACTGCATCAGCGTATGAAGAGGAGCTGGGTGTGGAACCAGTTCTTCGTTCTGGAGGAGTACACAGGAACTGACCCTCTCTACGTTGGGAAGGTAAGAGCTGCCCCAGGAGGATGTCTGGCAGAGTACTTACATCTGTGTACATGCAGATCATGACAAAACATGGGAAGTTTCTCTAAGTGCATTTTTTCTCTCTTCTTTCTGGCTGTGAATCTATCCACATTAATTTCACTTCAGCTCCCAAGAGCTTTTCACCAGTGTCACCTTTAGCCGTGAAGAATTTCCTTTTCAAGGTGCTGTCAATATATTTGCCTATTTCAAAGAGATCTGCTGTACCCATCTTCAGCTGTAATTGAGGTAGTGTTAGAAAGTCTGCAGTGATCTTTCCAGGGACTCCTTCAATGTCAAGACAAAGCAAGGTTATATTGACAAAGGAGGATTAGGAAGGAAAAGAAGTGTTTGTGATCGTGCTTCTGTCTGTGATCAAGTCAGCTGGAAGATGAAATTCACAATCAAATGAAATAGCCAGTATCTCTTGAAAACTGACATTTCAGTTTTTGTTTTCTGCACATCTCTGGGGTCAAGGTATCTCCTTTCTTACCACAGCTTGACCCCAGGTTAATTATGTGGACTGGAGAGAAGTAGAAGGGTAGAGGGACAGCTTATTAAATACAAAATCCCATTTTCAGATCCCTTACACGCTAAGAACCTATACATCAGTACAAATATTTGTAAAATGGACTGCTATGCTCACCCTGTCTACCTGGTAGCAATTTGAATTCACTTTACTCTAGCTGCTCGAAGAACATGCTGGTGGAAGTCAGACCCGTAATGTCTGCCATCACAATCTACCTCACTATATCCATCCTCCTTAGTCTGCTTTTCCAACACTTGTAAAGACTCTGAACTATTTAAAGTATCGACCAGCTAATCAAAGTATTGACCAGCTATTCAAAGGCCCATGGGCAGCACTAGGTTCGCTTCTTGTTAAAACTGAGGTGAAAATTTGGGAAAAGTGGGGAGGATTAGTGTAGTGAATTGTTTGAAGAATGCAAATGAGATTTTCCATGTCTAGATGATGAGCACAGCCTAAATATAGGTAGATATGACACAATAAGAACTAAGAAATGATGCCAGAAAACAATTCCTTCAGATTTTATTGCTTTCCTTCCAAGCTGTCTGCAGAAAAAAAAAAAAAATATCACAAATCCAAAGGCACATTTTGGACTTGCATTTATCGTTTTACAAATCCACAGAGTTAAACTGTGCCTTCAGTCATACCAGTATAAATCAAAATGAATGCACTGGCTTCAAAAGAGCTCCTTCCAATTTATCCTTGTGTGACTGACAGCAAGATATGCTTTCCTTCCTTCCTCTCACTAGTGGTATTACTAGTGATTGCCATCAAGTGAGACAACATTAGTCTTCATTCATCTCTGCACCTAACTTTTCAGCTCTTGAGATCTCTACTGATTAAAGTAATTCTTATTTTCATGCAACGTACAACTTTGGAACCATGACCAAACACATTATTTTGCATACTCTGATTCATCTGAAACGAATCCAGACTTGCACTGTAAGCTGAATTTTAGCTACGAGCAGTACTGGAAGAGATCAGCTCCTCTTTGCTTTACTCTTGTGGCATTAGGAGCACAAAAACATGGTACATCCAGCAGTGCTCTTGAGCTTGCTCCCACTGAGCTCTACTGAATGGAGATAGCAGCAGTGGCACTTCATGGTCTGTGTCCACTACATAAAGGGCTAAGCTGCCATGAGTGAGCTGCTTCTACACCATGGCTGGGTTACCAGAGGGGCAAGCTAGGGCTAATTAGCTCTCGGTTAACAGGGCCAATTAGCTTTATGCACTTATGACCTGCTGGCTAGTTTGTTTCAGCAGCCTCCTGTGTCTCTTTCATGTACACCAACCGTCATGGAATTGTGCTGCCAAAATGGCCTTTGGGGTACAAAATCTCATCCTCTCCCATCCCTAAACCAAGCACAGAGCAGTGCTGTGAATACTGTGGCAGCTGCTGGGAGGGAAGGGCCTCCCCTCTCCTCAAACAGCTGAAGGCACAGACCCTTGGAAGGAGCTGCAGCCTCCCACAATCCATCACCACGCCTGCATTCATTGCTGCTTGCACCTGAGGGATCCTTAGGAAAGGGGTCAGCAGGGAAGAGGCTGTGGGCTGAATTAATTGTTCTGGCAGGACAGAAATTTTTCAGCCCAAGTCACCCCAGGCAGGCTCAGAAATATCTCGTGCAGAGCTAGGCGGAAACGGAGAAGGACCGCAGGCCCATGGCCTCGGTGCAAGCACCAGCCCTTGAAACTGCCCTGGGTGCCTGCTGGACAGACAGAGCCTCCTCTGACCCCTGCCACCCACAGCACCCTGCAACATCCTGCTCGCCAGGCCTTGCTTTCATCCGCCTGCTTTCCGCACCCTGTGGCAGATGGAAATAGCGTACAGTGTTGGTCCAGTTATATTTACTTCATGCTCTAAAGGCATCCCAGAAGGGAGGAGCTCCTCTGGTGCTCTTGTACGGCTGTTTCTGGCTAGCTACGTGCTACTGAAGCAACCTCAAAATAGCTTGAGTCAAGCCCTGGGTCCAGGCTCGCCTCATATGATTTTCAAGGCTGCTATTAAAAAAATGTACTTTCCTATGTACCTGTAAGTCATGGAGCAAAGTATCTATTGGACAGGGAAAAGAAAGGAAACTTCCTAAGGTGAAGTCAGTACAATTTTTGCTTTTCTCCAGTGCTCATTATTCTAATTTAAAGTGTTTTAGCTTCAGAAGTTTCCATGTCACAGGTAAATATGAGGGCTGAGCTTTCTTATAGGTAACCACTGGTTAGCTAGCAGGACAAACTAGGGAAACGACAGTCCCTGCGTGTGCTGCAGCAGGTATTTCCACATTCATCCAGCAAACTAAACTGCTTCAGTACTTGAACTGGAGACAGACTTCGCTGCTTTGCAGTGTTGGAGCCTCCCTAGCCCTGTTTTAGAGGAAAGAGGCATTTGAACCACAGCAGCCAAATGAGTGAATAAAATGCCTTCTTTCTACAGGCTATCACTACATATCAACCAAGTGCTCTTATGCATCCTCACAAATTCCCCTGCAGGTGCTGCCTCCCTGAAGGCAGAGATGGGAGAGCACGTCACGGGCAGAACACAGCCCATTCAATGGGTCTGCACACGCCCTTCCCTGAGCTGCCCCCAGCAGCACCACTCTCTTGCACGTGCTGTTTGCCAGAAAATGCGTTGTGTAGGTGCAGGTACAGCCTCCTTAATCTTTGTACTATCCTTATCAAAAGAAGCAGCTCAGGTTAGCGCAGGTAGCCTCAGTGTTTATGTTTCATTCAGGGGGGTTGAGACTCTATGATCTTTGAGGTCCTTTTCAACCCAAGCCATTCTATGATACTATGATTCTTTAATACAGAGGAGAAAGTACATTTAAATTGTTCCTACTTCTGAGTCAGCCACATGGCAGCACAATTTATTGCACCACCCATAAAACAGAGCCAGCTTAAAGCTGGATCACCTTTCCAAGTACAGTCACTTCTACGTACACTCCACCATCATGATATTGGGTTTGTCATTGCAATGGTGTGAGCTTCAGTTTCTGTGGACACCTCATTCTTTCCAATTTGTTACAGTCTGCATTTATTAAGTCTTTTCCTTTTTTTTTTTTCTATGTCTTCAGGCTATATGAGAAGTCACGAAACTGCTGCTAGCATTTCTTATTGCCTAGTCTTAATTGAGACCTTGGTTGAGGCTTTTAACAAATCACAGTTAGACAGAGATCCTCTTGTACTCCTAAATTCTTATTAGTTGTTCCGTGTTTGCTCCCTACATAAATACATTTATTCCAAACAGAAGGGGTAACTTAACTCATCAGTTTGATTCAATATCTTCTTCCAAGCCATTACAACTTTTCAGAACATCTGCTATTTTAAAACATGCTCTTTTTTTTCCTTTTTTTTTCTTTGTCATTTGTCTTTTCCTTTGCCTTTTCCTTCACTGTGACATTTTCTTTCCTTTTTATTTTTTTTTCCTATTTAATAATGACTTGTGGATGTTCTAAAACATGTTTTCTTCCATCAGGCCCAATTCTAACTCCCCAGTCAGGTCTAATATCTGTATCTGTCTGAGCAGCTGTACATTCTCACTGATGCACTTATGCACTAAAATAAATGCCTAAGATGTAGCTTAGTGGTTCCAAATCAATTTGAAAACCTACACAGGTCGCTCTGAAAGTAATGCCTCCTATTTATTTCCATGGAAACTACAACAGATACAGAGAGCAAAATAACAGTTTGATAGAGCATATTTTCAGCTACAAAACATTATTTTTCAGCATAGTCACCACCATTAGCTGTGCATTTTCACCAATAATGAACAACAATAATGAACAAACCTGCATGACACACTTGTAAAATCTGCACCAGTGGAGGTGATCCACTTTTTCACAGCTACTGTGATGGCATCATTGCTGAAACGCACCACCCACCGCCTTACTGTGCTCGCATCCACTGTTTGGTCTCCATAAACATTCAGCAAACATCAGTGAATATCAATGGGTGCCATTTTTTCCACATGGAGGAATTTAGTGACGCACTTTTGCTTCATATGCGCTTCCGTGTCAGATGCCATTTGGTCAGACTGCCCCTCTGCTGCTGTTTGTCACACAGCAACAAAACGTAATGGAATACTGATGGGAAGGTTCAACCTCTTCTGCCATACTACCAACATCTGCCTCTGATATTACAGGCTGGCATAAAAGAAAAATAAAATAGGAGGCATTACTTTCAGAGCAGCCCATGTATAATATTGTCCTTTTTCTGGAAGCATCCTGTTTATGAGCTATGAAAATGATAATCTCTGAGTTATGAGCCTTTAGGACAAATAATGACAACCATTGTTCTTGTTTTTTAAATTAATCACAAAATGCTGTTTCCCGAAGATGTGCCAGTTCACAATTCTGGCACCTGCACGAGAAATAATACGCATGGCAGACATCTAAACATAACTGTTTTGCCAATTTTTTCTGGGCTTGTTCTTCCTCCATTTAGCTGATACATCACCTGAGAGCTGCCAGCATTCCTCCAAAGGCCCGATGTTTCTCAGATATAGTGGCCACTGCAGAGGCCATGAACAAAAGGATGAAATGAAGTATCAATTACCTGACAAGACAGTTGTCACTATCTGTACCTTTAGCTCTTGCAGCCACTTTAGAGTTCAGCTGTGGCAGATGGGTACCTGCCTTTAACAATCGTTGTCACGACAGTCGTTAAAGGTTGACGTGCCACCTAAGTACTCTGATGACTGGGTGTAATTTTTAATCTGTTTGTTTGTTGGTTGGTTGGTTTTATCTATTCTTTATTCATTTCCCAATTTGATAATCATACTTGAAAACAGCATTCACACCTCAGCTGTTCCTTTGAGTCCCTTTTGATTTTTGCACCTCGATTCTATTACCATCCTGTTCATTAGGACTGAAACAGTTCCATACTCTGGGACCTGGTCAAGACTTTAAGCTCTGTTCATCAAAACCATGGAAGTATGAGCACACTGTTAAGCATCCATACAGTGTGAGTGAAACTAAGTGTTCTGTTTGTCTTTTGATAGTCATTCCAGTATTTCAGAGGAACCAGGTGTTTAACAGAATGGTAGTCCCCAGGATGATTTGTTTCTGTTTCAGATGATAATTAGCACAGCATTTACTTTTCCTCTGTTCTATTGCATTCCTAGCTATCTGTGGCTGCTCAGAACTAATTAGCAGTCATGCAATAAATCCATTTGCTAATTCCCTAGAATCTCTGGGATGCCTCTCATCTATATATCCTACCACAGACGCAATCAAACGTTCCACATTGATTACCTTACCTGCTGCTTGACAATAATTCTTTCCTGAAGATGTAATGGTCCAGCTGAATTTTTCTTGCTTTTCATGGGAAAATTTCAGGGGAAATTCTTTAGAAGATGTTTGAATGATGGCACTCGCTGAGTAGCTCTCCCATGCTGCTTTCTCCTTGATCACAAAGAGATTTACCTCATCTGCCCGGTATTATACTACCCCTGCAATCTCTCTCACCTCCATGAGCGAGCATTGTCTGTGTTTTTGCTGGCCTATCCTTATCCCAGATCTTCAGTAACTCCTTTTCAATGGCCACTGCAACCAGGCAAAAGATCATTCTTGTGCTGAGTGAGATCTGAAAGAGGCACAGGGCCTGTTCCTGTCTGAGCGTCTCTGCGTTTTCTTCTGGCACAGCCAGGGGAGCAGATATGGGAAGACAGGAGAGGGGTTTCACTGCAGCTCTTTGATACGGACTTCATGGAGCTTGTAAAGCTCAGTATGACCAAAATGCTCATGTGCTCAGTGTCTGTTGGAAGCTACTTGTCCTGCTCATGCTCTAACTGAGTCCTTTCCCTTTCCACAGCTCCACTCTGACATGGACAGAGGAGATGGTTCCATCAAATACATCCTCTCAGGAGAGGGAGCTGGCATTGTGTTTACAATTGATGATACCACGGGGGACATTCATGCCATTCAGAGACTGGATCGGGAAGAAAGGTCGCAGTATACCCTGCGAGCACAGGCTCTGGACAGACGAACGGGCCGGCCAATGGAACCGGAGTCAGAGTTCATCATCAAAATCCAAGACATCAACGACAATGAGCCCAAGTTCTTGGATGGACCTTATGTGGCCTCTGTTCCAGAAATGTCACCTGTGGGTAAGGCAGATTTTGTGGTTAGAGATGGTCTCCAAAACATCAGTTCCCCGACTCTTTGGACGCTGTCTTTGTTCCTTGTGAAAGCTGCAGGACAGGAGATCTTCCTCAGAGGTGCCTGGCTGCTGCAGAAGAAGGAATGTAGGCTTTGCCCCACCATCAGATGGGCACCTCTGAAAGGAAAAATGCAAAGGGGAACTGGAGAGCTGAAGGAAGGTGTAATTTGAACATTCCATCTGCAGACAACTGGTAGTAATGTAGTGCCACTTCTTCCCTGCCATCAAATGGTAGTAATAGAATGACCATTAGAAATCCGTTACCAGCCAGAAAATTAAAGTTACAGAAACCAATGCAAGTTCATACTGAGAGCTGAAATACTGTCCAGGAGCCCTTGAAATCCTACGGACGCAGTGACAATTTTTAGCAACTTTGCACCTTCTAATCCTGTATGCCTGCACTGAACACAGTTCAGTTGATCCCAAAGATCAAGTACTGTTTGCTCTGCACTTCTAGAAAGTGAGATCATGCCAAAGACAGTTGTTATTGCAGTGTAGCCAGAGGGCAAATAGCATCCTTCCTATCTATGCAAGTCAGGGTAAACCATTATCCCATTATCATGACACAATTCTAATAGTCACATTAAATACTCTTTTTTACTGGATTTTTTTTCTTCCTTTTGGAGAGGTGTGTTGCTTTTTGGCTCAGTGACATCATTTCTGAAATAATACCAAATAAATCATGTTCTGAAGTTACAGATATGCTTCAACTCCTCATTCTTCAATATAATGTTGACATAAGGCTGGAGACAAGTATCAAATTCAAAAGTTCCATTCAGAAATAATGCTACTTAATGTTAGTAGGTAGCTTGAATTCATGTTTATTTTCCAGTGTGTATCTAGTAACACTAGATTTGTTTCTAACACAAAACATTATGCAGAGGGCTAGATGCATTCATAAAGGCATTGTCTGACATTTTAAGGAGTCAAAACTCTCATATATTTCAAACAGTTATGTCTCACCTTCTCCTTGTTCTTGATAAATTATACCACCTACAAGCCATTATTAGCTTCAGAGGAAGCAAACCTTGAAAACCGATCGAAGGAAAAGCATATGCATCTGTGCGGGGCCCAAAAGGCACTTTAGCAGGGTGTAGTCTCTAGTCCGTGCAACGTAAACTGCAATGCTACAGAGAAGATTGTCTGAAAGATGCATCCCTTCCTGCTCAAAACTTGTGAATGATTTCCATTCCTTAATCAACATATAGCACCCATGGACCTCCTGCAGCAATTAGTGATTTATGTCAGAATTTCTATAGATGTTATTTGAACATTTTAAAGGAAGAAAGGGGGAAAAGAAACAAATAGTGTATTACTAATAACTCCCTGCAAACCACCACAAAAGACTGTTGGATCAGCAATTCTGCAGCCGTGGTCATAGAGTGCTTGCTCTTTTATATCTTCTTAAAGATGCTTGATAAATGTATGCCTATTAATTCCTTTAGTGCTAATGAAATACAAGTATGAGCAATAAATACAAACACTACTAGAATCAAATGGAGAAATTTTGTGTGGGAAAACTTGTCAGACATTTTGATTTGGTTTGAATTGTGTACTTTTCATAGCAGTTCTTTATCCATCAGGGTCTTATCTATTTTTTCTTTTTTTCCTCAGGCACCTCTGTTATCCAGGTGACAGCAACAGATGCTGATGACCCAACCTATGGGAACAGCGCAAGAGTCGTGTACAGCATTCTCCAAGGACAGCCATATTTCTCTGTGGACTCTCGGACAGGTATGTTATTTCACTAGGGAACGAGACAGTGTGGAAACTAAAATAAAAAGTTTTAAGCAGAAAGAAAAACAGGTACATCGTGACCATGGACACAGAAACATTTGTCCATGGCTTGGAAACTGGACAGAGCAGCACTGTGAGGTGGTTAAAGCAAGACTGTGGTAATGAACTCCAGAAGAAGGACTCTGCAGTGATATATTCATCTGAGCGGCCATATTCTGCTGTTATGGAATTGGGCTTGTTTGATGCTGTAAATATCTTTGTTAGCTTCTATCTCTCCAGTGATGTCTTCAGCAGATCTAGTTGGTAACCAGAACTGGAAAGTGCAAGCTGAAGGATGTAGTTATGTGGAGTAGTTTTACCTAAGGGTGTTCTTGTTAATAACCTTAAATTTATCTCCAAGACAATCTTTCTGTCTTGCTTGTTTCCTCTCTCTTTTTCTGTATATATCTAAGGATTATATCCAAAAGAGGAATCTGACAGGTTTTGACAGTTTCTAAAGGGCATTTGCAGTGCTAAGGTCAGAAACTCATAAGACGATAGTCACTGCTGAGCCCTAAGGGACAAAGTAGAAAAAAAATCACTATGTAATCCACTTCTGAAAGTTAGCTGTTTGTGGTTAGCAGGTGTATTATCCAAAGACAATGTGCATGTGGCAAGCCAGCTCTATACTATCTAATTAAGGCAGTAATATTCATTTTGTAATCAGGTTATCAAACATGGAAAAATAAGGGCATAATCATCATTTTTGTTAAGTACTGAATGATTTCTAAGAAAGCAAAGAGGTAATATTCGACTTCAGATCCAGTATTGATTTAACAACTTGAGTGAAACTTAGACTACAGATAGGTCCTTAAGTCTAAAATTGTGTACTTGATTGCTATTTAGCCCAGAAGAGATCCTCTTTCTCCATTCAGAAATTTCCCAGTCACTTAGACCTGCATCTCTGGACACGAGATCCAGAGCAACCTCAACCCATTTAAGCTGCGCACACTTGTCATCCAGAAACTGTTTTTTCCCCGTCACAGGTACAGGACTCTAACCAGTTTCCCCAGTGCAAGCCTGCCTGCAGGATTTGGTAACCAACAAAATATGATTGCCCCTCTCATGTTCTTCAAAACCAGAGCTAGAACATAAGCAATCACCAGTTCCTTTGTAGTGATGCCTGATGATTAAAGCACCTAGGGGTGTGCAACTCATTTCCATGCACTCCTCTGCCTCCCAACACGGCCTACCTCAAGAACAGTAATCCTGTCCCTGTTCTGTCACTCACCTCATGGATTTTGCTTTAACCTGGATGTAAACCAATTCAAAGGAAGGCCAAAAGCCTCTGTCCTTTTTCCAGAGTACTTTTACAGCCTGTTCATGACCAAATTCCCCTAGAAGGTTAAAGATATAGATTTAAGCCCCCTCAGGCAGTAGACAAAGGCCCCTGATTCTCCTACATTCTGAGAAACCATTTGGGTGTTATGGAACGGAAGGGACATCACCTCTGCTCTTTACTACTTTTAAGAGCCATGCTCAATTTGCAATAAGAAATAGCGCCAGCACTTAATTTTGGAGAATCTGAGGATCTGAGCCCTTCCCATAGCTGCAGGGAAGGCTTAAGGTTCATAACCATCCTTGGCCTTCCTTTGCCAACAAATTGTCTGCAGCAATAGGGGACATGACCAGCATGGCCCTTCCTCCAAACATTACACAGGGAGGCTGAGTATCCAGCTGTGGGGGCCCTGTAGAAACCTACATTTTCCTTTTTGTAAAAATCAAGCCAATTATGTGCTGGGTTTCCCCAGAGAAGCCAAACCTGTTGGAGGAAGAGGGACCTGGGGCCTAGGAGCAGAGCACATGTGGGAATCTGAATGGCTCTGAGTGTTGGTGTGCTGGACTGGCCTCCACCAGGTACCCCAGGCCCCAAACGCAGGCTGATGTCTTCTTTAGATCTAGCTTGCACTCTCTCAAGTACAAGCCAAGAGGACGAATTCTCAAGAAAATATTTGCCTATAGAGAAAAAATGCTATGCATTTTCATCTCTTGTTTCTATTACTGGGGAGTTGAGGAGTTGCTCAGCTTTGCAGGATGAGACTCTTAAGGACTCCAGGCAGCAAAATTAAAATACTGCACTGTGAATTGCCTGGTCCTGGTCGCTATTTCTTTCCTTTTACATACAGTGATAATTGCCAATGCAATATCCTTTTACTGCTTTTTTATTAAACCCATACATTGTTTACCTGCTAAAAATAAAGACTAAAGGAGATCACTCCAGCTGACAGTGCCCTGATGTGCGAGCCGTGGCACGCTGTACTGTGTGAACAGGGTGGGTGCCTGGGGCTGTGGGGCCGTATGGAGGGACACCCCGAATGTGTGACAGTCTGAGTGCAGCCACGGTTTTGGGTGCTGCAGTGCCCAGCAGCACATCCTGCCCGGGCCGGCTGCCGGCAGCCTCCATAAGAGAAGTGCTGCTGCCACCTCACGTCCTCTCTCAGTAGTGTCACTTGAGGAAGGGGACGGACACCCCCCCCCCCCCCCCATAGAGTTACAGAATCGTTTCGGTAGGAAAAGACCTTCAAGGTCAAGTTCTAGTTGCCCCCGGCATAGGTGCCTATTGGACTTCAGTCAGCTTGTGCCTAGGACTGCGTGCAGGAGGGCACTCTGGAAACCTGCTTGCTATGTATCTTTTCTCTAATCACATTACTTCTACCTTTCATGCAGACTTTTTTAGCCTGAGCACAGCCATAATTCAGCGTAGCGCACTGTGTTCCCACAGTACATCTCCAGCGGCTGTGGAAGGCAGCGCTTTAATTTTGAATGGACAGCCTGCCCCACATCTGATGCGTTTTAACCGGGCTCCTTTAAAATTCACGCCTTCTGTTGACCTAGATTTAATTTGGGTGAGTTTTATTGTGCCAACAAAGGTGAGACTGAGTGCAGAGTCTGGTCTGATGCTTTGTATAGGGAGTGTGCTGCAGAAGCAGGACCACCCTGCCTCATTTGTGCACTAACTGCCGACTCTTTTGTTCCCCAAAACCCCTTCCCCTTTCAATCTCACAGGCTTAATTAGGACAGCTCTGATGAACATGGACAGAGAAGCAAAAGAGTATTACGAAGTGATTGTCCAGGCCAAGGATATGGGCGGACAGCTGGGAGGATTAGCTGGAACAACCACAGTCAACATCACTCTCTCTGATGTCAATGACAACCCACCCAGATTTCCACAGAGTGAGTATCCACCCTGTCAAGATGGCAAAAAGGGCTGCACTGCATGACTGCTGTCTGCTCCCGTTCCAGCTGTTTGCAAACTCAGTGCAGCAATAATGAGAGATGAGCAGAATTTCAGATCAAAGGAGGACCTTTCCTTCAGAAAATGCCAAAATGAAGTTTCCAATAGTTTGTCTTTCAGAAGAGGTTTCTGACTGCCAAAATCATCAAAAGCAACCTGTTTTTTACAGAGTAGAAAATTAATTTGCAGGACAACATTTAAAAAAAAAAGAGAATGAGAGCTTTTGTGTTCCAAGACCACTCATGGCCATTGCCCTTGGCTGCTAATAGCTGCCCTGGTTCTCTCCTTGTCCTATCTCCAAAAGGCTGTCTGTCAGATCAGGGCAATGTGGCAGTGCTGGAAGTTGGAAGATAATTCATTCAGCACCGCAGCCAGGCCACTGCAGGGAGCGTCTGGTCGCTGAGCTGTCGGTGTCATGCACGCTGTTATACAGACTGTTTTCCAGTAAAGGTTCATCTAAACCTCGGTAATATACAGCTAAACTCTAAGAAATACAACAGCAACAATCAATGCAATGTAAAAACAGACACCACCAAAACATCGCTTTTGTCTTTACAAAGTCTCAAAGCAAGATTTGCCATTTTTTGCTCTTTTTTTTCATTAATTATTCTAGACCAAATTTACCTATAATATTGCATTTAAAAATTAGAAAGAAAAAATTCAGATTTGTTTGAACTAAGTCTTCCAAGGGACCTACAGTTAATTTCTATTTTTTTAAGAAATCAATTTTCTGGTGGTATAGATCAGTCTCAAGCTATTTTAGTTTTGCCATTTTTCTTATCTAGATGAGGAACAAAAGCTCCTGCAGTTCTTTTTGTTGCTGTACTTCTTCTCCATCTGTTTCTGCATGTGGCGCTGCTATATCAAAACACTCCACAAAGACCAGCAAGAAGCATCAACTTCTTCTTTCCTTCTCCTTTCAGAGCAACTTATTGAACATGTCATCACCAGTCCTGTTTGGAAAATGGCATGAATTGTAACTTTGATATCAAAGCATGGAGAAGGAAAGTGAGAATAAATCAAACCCGACCCTTGGTGTTAGTCTGCCTTGTAAAGCACAATAATTGGACAGAGAGAGTATAGAGAGGAAGGTTTGGACATAAAGTAGGATGGCAGAACCGTATTTTAGAGAAAGCATTTGTATTTTTAAAACACGTTGTTTTAAAATGCATACTTTTAAAATAGCAGTTCTTTCTTTTGCTGCTAAGCAAATTAGTGATGCACCAAATGTGCTCAAGGCCAGGTTGGCAGGGAGAGGCGGTACATTTTAATAGAGTACCTGTTAAATTTGGAAAAAAGAACAGGCAAGCTTCTGAGCTCTCAAAGCCTTGTTGAGGGCTGAAAAAGAAGGTTGTGTTCTGTTAAAGGCAATCACACTGCTGTGTCCACTCTGGGAAAGGTCGTAGAGATTCCCATCAGACTAGGGGTATTATGGCCCATCTCAATCTACCTTTTGAATTACCGTGCAGTTCCTAGTTCCTTTTCACAGCTCGTTGTTCTGTCTCTCCCCGCTTCTTGTGGCAGAGCACTACCAGATGAGCGTGCTGGAGTCCGCTCCTGTCAGCTCCACCGTGGGCCGCGTGGTTGCTAAAGACCTGGATGAAGGCATTAACGCGGAGATGAAGTACAGCCTCGTGGATGGAGATGGACTGGATGTCTTTGATATTAATACCGATCCTAATTACCAAGTTGGCATCATAACTGTGAGAAAGGTAGTAAAGTTTCTTTTTTATAGTAATTTATAGCTAGCGGTCCTCATTACACTTTACGTGTGCAGTATTCCCTTATGCATGTAGTAACTTGGTGCCCGTTGCATGGCGGTAGCCCCTTTCCTGCTATAAAACAACATTTCTTTAACATTCATTGCTAAAATATGAAAGCAGACCGCATTCCTAGTTCCTTTAAAAAGTGGGGACAGCATTAGCATAAACATGTCTTTTCCCACCAAAGGAATATTCTGATTCACTATTTATCTATTTAAATATTCTCTGTAGCTTAATTATCCTGCAATGCAAGAAATTAGATCAATATTTGCATTTGAACTATACACATTTTTCACTCCGGTGTCCCACAAACAATAATAAAGCATGCCTTAGAATTATTTATAAACCAATAAAATCCAGGCAGTGTTTTTTTTAATTGCTGCTTGAAGATCCATAAATGCTAATTAGGCTGGAAGAAGCTGTCTCTAAAATGGCAGCTGTGAAGCTGCTAGTGCTCGGTACCGCGGGCTATACAGAACAGAGTAGACCTTTCTGCTTAGACTCCCTGCTATAGGATATTTATTCTACGATCTTACATAAGTGCTAGAAGTAATTCTAGGTTATGAAATTGTAACCATATTTCTGTGTAAGTGTATATCTGGTGTACTAATAAGGGAATATATACTCCCTCTAAATAGCCTGGGACAAAAATGTACACTGAAATGGAAGTACACATGGGATTGATTTGACCCTGCAAGCCTCTGTGCCTTACAGCAAAGCATTTAAGCATATATTTATGGTCACCTCTCTCCAACTCTTGTTCATATGCACTAATCCCTAAAGTTAAGTGTGTGCTTAAATGCTTTGCTAGAATGAAATAAATGCTGAATAAAAACACTACTGGAATTTTTCACTCATTTATTGATGAAACAAAGTAGTTTATGTGGAGTACATAAGTCAATTAGTGTGACTTTGGTTATCCGAAATACAGCTTTACTAGGTGTTCATTTGTATCGGGAGCAGTTATAAAAACTTTGTGATGTCTATCATATTGGATATGTACTGACATCACGCTGCTCAATTCATCCACTGCACATGAATGTCTCTAGAATGTTATCTGTACCTGAAGCTGTTTGAAATGTTGTGATTATCAATAGCCAAACATTGGAAAGTTGTCCTTAGGAGCCACTCAACCAAAACCAAAAATCGCCATGCAACTGGTATTGTTAGAAAATGATATCACAGAAAGGGGAGAGAGTGAGAGAGAATTTCTAAAACCAGAATTAATTCTTTGAAAGAAAGGCGTCTCTCCTCTCAGCTGTGTCCTCGGCAGAAGGCAGCCTGCTTGCCCGCTTCGTGGAGCCACATTGGAAAGAGGTTAGAATGCACCCAAAGCAGAAGGTACACGGAAGGCTCAGTAGTCTAATCCATGGCTGACAATGAAGGAGGCCAAAGTAAACTGAGATGGTCTAAGCCCAGAAGTGTGGTGGCCTGCCATGTATGATTTTTTTTTTCTAACTTGAGCACCCTAAGCAAATATTTCCTAACATAGTTGGGTTTTATAGCTTTTAATGGTTTCTGTGATTTAACTGCTCTTTTTGTAACAGTTTTTTGGTCTACATGCAATGTTTCTCACACGGCCTTCTTCATGTGAGAATCCAGGAGATACAATGGCCTCCTTCTTGGTATACATTAAGGCAGCTTCACATTGCACGCTCCTTGCCAGATGGACAATAACTATTGCTTGATCGTGTGAATATATTTTATTGCTATTTTTACGATGCATAAATACGCAATTGGTAGACCATAATGACTCTGTACTAATGGGTAATATATTTGTAGATCTAGTTAAATTCTTGCTGACAAGTGCTATGTCTGCAGTAGTCACTGATTCACCAGGAGAACTACGTGCAGCAGGATTAAGTTTTGGATCATCTGCTTGTACCTCCACTTTCATGCCCACCTCCTTGCCCTGTCTAGTGGTATGTCTTCAAAGTGAAAGAGCTGGATACGAAAAAGCAAAAGGTGTTGGATGGGAATAACAATGGTCTTACTGGAGTCTGAATGAACTGAGAGTGCATGGTAGTTTCACACATAGCACTTCAATCTCCATGTACAAATGCAGCCACATGTTGTGAAAGCCATCCACATAACAAAAATGAGTATCGTGTCCCACTGGGCAACCCTGAGAATGGGGCCATTTCTTTCCTGGTACAAAGTCTGTCCTGCTCAGGATCTTTCTTAAGGAGATCCAGTCATGCTGTCTTTCAGCATTAAAACTTCCTGAGATACAGAAATAAGGGGTTGTGATCATTTAACCCCAGTAGGATTGCTTATAACTTCTGACTACTGCTTGGAAACTGTGGCTGTGTCCTCTGTAAATTGTACTTAACCTGGTGAAAAAGTTCCATACAGTCATTCTTGTCAGGTTTTATCTTATTGGGATTGGTAAATTGCACATTAAATATGAAATTGGCGATTTAAATCTAGGCAGGTTTTGGAGAAGCTCCATTTAATTCAGGAATCTGTGAAAAGGAGCATAGAGGGAAATGAAAGATTTATTTACTGAAAATTTCACCATCAGCATCAATTATTTCCATACCCAGGATCCCCAAATAAATAGCTTCATCTAGAAAGGAAATCAAGTTGATGCAAGTACTAACCAATAAAGCTCATCTCTTCTTACGCATGATCTGGGACCTCCTCATCATCACTGCCACTTGTGCCCATTTCAGAGCAACCAGCTCCTCACATCTTTGCCTGTTTTCAGGTGCTTCCAAACTACCTGTTCCTGCCTGTTTTTGTTTTTGTTTTTGTTTTCCCCAGAGTGGAATGAAACTGTGAATCACAACACAAGGGTGGTGCAGCCACTTTTGTTTTCATTATAGCAAGAAGAATGAAAGAATACATATTTTAAAGTAGCTGCAGTATGAATACATATTGCAAACTGACTTTTTCCAGTTTGACTGTCAAAAATAATTAACAAAAAGATGCAGGCATTGCCACTGCCAATACAGCTGTCACTCGATGCTCCGTCTCCACCTGCAAATATTAACCTTTATTACACTTATGAATAAAACTCATGGTAGAGATTTATTATTTACAAAAAGAATTAGTTTATATGAGAGGGCATATTTTACTTCTGAAAATTAGGATATGGACTAAATCATTTGATGTAGCTAACCTAATCATAGATACAACTTTTCTCCTTAGCCTTTAAGCTTTGAGAGCAAGAAAAGCTACACCTTGAAAGTAGAGGGTGCCAACCCCCACCTGGAGATGCGCTTCCTGAACCTGGGTCCTTTCCGAGACACCACTACTGTTCACATCAGCGTGGAGGATGTGGATGAGCCTCCTGTGTTTGAGCCTAGCTTTTACTTTGTGGAGGTGCCTGAAGATGTGGAGATTGGGGCCACCATACAGATCATTTCTGCCAAGGACCCGGATGTGACCAACAATTCAATCAGGTCTGTCCTCTCTTTGTGTGTCCCCCAGGAGCATTCCCTGGTACCTCTGGTTGATGGACTGGTGATGAGGCTGACACAGGACAGGTGGGAGGGACTCTTTCTTTCCAGCCTGTTATAGTCATCAGTGAGTTTAATCAAACAAGATCTTGTACAAGTGGCCTGATTACAACTGGCAAGGCAAAGCAGGAGCTCACCCTAGCTTTTTCTGTGGCATAGAGGACGCACGTAGCTAGCATTGCCATGAACTGGTCAAGGCAAGACCTGACAGCGTACATTAAAAACAAACTCCTTTGCTGGCACAATCTGACAGCAAAACTGACAGCATTGCTGAGAATCTGCTGGAGGACTGAGGGGAAAGTAATGAGCTCACTTCTCTCTTCCCATTCTGTTTCAAAACCATTGCTATGTGCAACCTGTCTTTGTCAACAGCTCAATTGCACAGCTACATTTGGAGTAGCTGGAATGCATACTAATAAATACGCATGAGCCACTGAATTATATAGTGTCTGCTCAAACCTGCAGAGTTAGATGTACCTATAAGGAGTTATGAAATGTAAAAGGTGTATATACAGCCATGGGAGCTGCAGAGCCCCAACTCAGCAAGGAGCCATAGGGGCAGCTTTGTGCGACAGCAGTGTTGTTTTGCGTAGCAGCTGCCAAGCCAGCCCAGTTTATCAGAGAAGACCGATCTTCTCTGAGGCCAGCCCATGTACTGTTTTTCACAACCTGCAGAAGCTCCAAGTGATTGCAGGTTACTAATTCCAGCAGGTCAGCTCCTCCTCTCACCTGAGAAATGCTTTGGGTGCTGACCCTGAACCTGTGTCAGTTCGGCTTCCGAGTAGTCTGCGCTCAGATGCTGGTACTCAGTACTGGGAAATACCGGCAGGAGTGATAACACTGAGTATTGAGAACCTTCAAAGAATGGGAAGTCTATATGAGCAACTCTATGTGCTTCAGCTGGGAGATGCAAGCAAACTCAAAGCCTGTTTTTCTTGATGGCACTCTTTCTGTGTTACTGCTGTAATTAAGTTTTTCATCTCTTCCACTTATTTTTTCTGCCTAAATTATAAAGTTATCCTACTTCTCATGACATTGTCTCAAATTATTGAGTAGAACTAAACTATTACACTGTCTGCAGCACAACTTCATTACCCTAAACTTTTTTTCTGCCTGCATCTATTTTGCTGATAGCCGTCTAGCATTATTCAGACACTGCAGCACAAACAGCTTTGTGCTAATCTGCTCTAAATAGTATAAAAATAATTCTGCGGAGTATTGGCAGTGTTCGTTGTTATTTTTAATGAGTTTTCTCTTAGTTTTCTTCAGAGCTTTCCAGTGACTACCTGTGATGAAAAAGCACTCTAGAAAGCATAGAATGCATTGCCAAGGGTATTTTAAAGAAAAAAAAAAAGTTACACGTTTCAGAGATTCCTCTGTAACTTTTTTCCATCCCACCTTCCTTCCTTCTTTCCTTCCCATCTTCCTCCCTTCCTGCTTTCCTTTCTTTCTTCCTTCTTTCCTCCCCCACACTGCGTACATACAAATCTGAATGACTGAGATAAAAAAAGAAGAAATACAATTTGAATACCGTTTGTAATGCTAATTAAAATGTAAACATCAAGTATTGCTTCTCCTACTCTTTGCCTCCACTGTGGTTTCCTCCATCCACGCCAACTCTGTGCAGTATCAGTCTGGCAGTGTTTTGGGCTTGCTCCACATTCACTTTGCACAGAGTAAAGCAAAATAAGAAAATCCCAGACATCTATCTTGTTACTTAAGATGGAATACATCTGAAATTAAAATTGAGATCTGACCCCTCCTTAGGCCTTTTTCTCAAATAGAGAAGCCAGGTCATTTCTTAGGAGGGCTCATCAAACATGTGGGAACTCAAGCCTTCCTCTTCCAGCCTCCAATACCTGGATCCCCGTGTGGTGAAATTCTGATTGCTAGAAATACACCATGATGGTTGTCAAGGGATTTAGGAAGATTACCTCCAGAGTACAATGGAAATGAACATGAAGGAGCTGGCCTTAATAATGGGAGAACGAACATGTAGTATCCAGACTAAGACTCCACCTGTGCTTTTTGACACCAGTGATTAATACTGCACCACTAATCACAAGACTGTATTCAATTTCATATACTCATTGGCCTTAAACTGTCAGAGGGAAGTTCTTTTTATAGCCCTCATGCAAAAATAATTATTATAGCAAAATATAGCAACTCTCATACATATTTCCTAAATAAATCAAATTCCTCAGAAGTCTCTTTATTTAAGAAGAGATAGAAAGAATTGGGAGGGAAAGGGAAGCAAGCCTGCATTTCCGCATTCTTACATTTTTCTGAAACAGCATAACCTAACAGTACTTTAGATCCCAGCTTAATGCATCACTATATGAAGATTGGGCTGGCATTCTCGTTCCAGTGAATGCACTTACGCTGAAAGGAGAAAATTCAGACGGCAAGCCCTGCTCAGCATCTGTTATGACTAATGCTTTTAATTTCCATCAACTTCGAAGAAAGAACCAAGAGAGAAGAAGTCTGGTCTCCGTTCTAGTCTGTGGCATTTGCATAAGCACATTGGTATCTTTTGCCAGAGGATCTCTTTCCATGTTATCATAATTAGCTAGGAAGGCGACTTGTACAAACTGTTGGTAAGAGCATGTGAAGCACATAATCGTGTATGTTACACACCCTGCAAAAGTGTCTTTGCCACCAGTCTTGTCATCTGCTGAAGGAAAACTGGGTGATTGATGGGAAAAACCCTGACATCCCCCTTGCAAGGGCACGGCTCTGTCAGTAGGACAGTGCAGGGTTCAGGTGGAGTTAATTCCACTGGAGGGCAGAGAGAATGTGAAAGGAAGAGGAAAGGAATGGTTCCTCCTCATCAGCCTAAGTGCCCAGTGAAGGAGTTGGTGTGAAGTCATTTTCAAACAGTCTGAATTGTGCCCGAGGGAAAGGTATAATTATTTTGCTTAGAAAAAGAGCTTGCACTCCTTACTGACAGATTTTCTCTGTAAAGCAGATGTTCCCATACTGAGCTGTGTCTTGCTTTGAGGCTGCTTTCTCTAAATCTTCCTGTCCTCCAGCTCCATCCCAGCAGTACTCACTGTTACACGCCATTAGACATGTGAACTACTCATTTTTCAACTGTCTTGCTCTGTACCTATAGAAGTCATTGGGGCACACAGCTATGTTGTGCATTTGCTATATAGGATTCTCGGTATTCACACTGGTGGGGTACTTTGTTGAACACAGAATCACAGAATCATTTGAGTTGGAGGGGACCCTTAAAGGCCATCCAGTCCAACTCCCCTGCAGTGAACAGGGACATTTACAGCGAGGTGTAGCTCAGGTGCTCAGAGCCCCCTCCAGCCTGACTTTGGATGTGTCCAGGGACAGGGCATCCACCACCTCTCTGGGCATCCTGTGCCACCTCTTACTGTAAAAAAGCTTCTTCCTTATATCCAATCTAAACCTCCCTTCTGTTAGTTTGAAACCACTGTCCTATCACAACAGACCCTGCTAGAGAGTCTGTCCACTTCTTTCTTATAGCCCCCTCATAGATACTGAAAAGCTGCTAACAGGTGTCACAGGGGTTACAAAATGCTATCAATATGTACTCTTGCAGGTACTCGATTGATAGGAGCAGTGATCCAGGAAGATTCTTCTATGTTGACATCACTTCAGGAGCACTGATGACTGCAAGACCTCTGGACCGGGAGGACGTTTCCTGGCACAACATCACGGTGCTGGCCATGGAACTGAGTAAGGAGAATGCAGACTGTGGATAGATTAATGAGATATAATAGACAAAGCAAGCTGAGAGACCAGGATTCAGCAATTCATAGGATCTTATGTATTGAAGGGGAAGCGGTATTAAGTGAGTTACTTCTCAGTTATCAGCAAGCCAGTGCTATATTTTATTTATTTATTTTGCTCCTTTTCACGAGGTGGTGAGAGAAGTAGAGGCTGGCAATTAAATGCAGAGTGCTGTTTTTCATTTTCATTAGTATTCTAGGGATTTATTTAAAACTCTTCCTGAAATACGTTTCTGTGAGAGCTCTGTTTCTCCAGAAGGACTGGGCAGGTGCAATGTCTGTGCAGCTGCCAGAGCTGCCAGTCCTACCTGGGAGGACTGCGTGGCGCAGGGACTGGCAGGCAGCAATGATTCTTTACTACTGGGTTGCTGCTTAAAATCTGCTCTGGGCAGTAGTGAGTGAGTGGCATCACCATCTGCTCTCTGTGTGGATAATTTGTGGAGTGTGCTGTGGGATTCTCTCATATGAAAACCCCAGAGCAACTGGAACTTAATAGACTCTTGGTTTTTACAATGAACTAAAACTCAGCTCAGGAGTCACCCGCACCAGATATTTACAAGGCTATGAGAACAAGGAGATGCTGATCATTTCACAGCAACACAATGAAAAATGGTGCTCAGTTTGCAATACTTACAAATGTGAGCTTCATAAAAGAGCTCACAATATATGAGCAAATAAAATAAAGAGTTCACCCAGTCTCCACCTTGAAATCTCTTTGTTCCACATAGCTTTTGGTCAGGATTTCAGTTCATTGGTGGAGGGATAACAGTTTTCCAGAAGCTTGCTGCCAGTAGCTGAGCCATTTCTTATCTCTGAGGAAGCTTCCATTACATCCAGGCTGCACCAGGAACAGGGGGCAGATTGAAAGGAAACAAATGATGAGAAGCTGCCCCAAACCAACCAACTCGAAGTTAACAGGGGGAACATTTCACAAGAGTCTGGGGGAATCTGCCACACATTTGCGTGCTGGAACAGCCTACAAAACCTTCCTGTCACATTTTTAGTAGCAAGAGTGGCCGGTGACGTGATAGGATCTCACCCCATCTGTTTCAATGCTAGTTTTATTTTCAGACACCAATGGTCATCGCACTTCCATGTAGATGCACACTGTCACACAAGTCTTTAGAAGCCTCCCCTGTAGCCGCATCCCAGGGCGAGAGCAGTTCCATGGTGTCTTCCTTTGACTCACCCTCCCTGCCTCCTCTGCCAGTTTTGCACTGTATGTGTGCAGCACAATATTTTAATTCAGCTTCAGAAATGCCATAGTTGTGCACTCCTAAAGCTTCTAGTTTCAGCAGTTAGGTGAATATTACTGAGTGTAAATGCAGACGTTCGTGTGCCACAAAAAGTGTCTGAGCGAGATACGTATGGGTATGTGGGAAGCCGAAGGATGAAATTATAAATCAGAGAGAAACGGAATAGTTTAAGAATATTATCTCAATGACACAATGTAACACACATTATGGATTCAGCACATTGAACTTTCAAGAAAATTCCAGAATGTGAGAAAATTATTGTTTATATGAACACATCATTTTATACTATAAAGTGAGATATATTTGGAGATAAATGCATGACACTTTATGGCTCAGACAAGCTAAGTTTTAAAGAAATTTCTAGATTTTTGCTCCCATTCTTACCTCCTAATCACGATTTTCTTTTTCTCTTTCCTCTTAGACTTTCATTTTATCTTTTAATGAGAGAAAAAAGTTGTTCTGGGGCAGAAAAACACAGTAAAATAAAACGTACTCTGTGGCTACTGAGTTTGGAAACTGTGAAGAGATGTGAAATGATGTCTGAATATACTGGGCAAGGGAGCTAATGAACCAGTGGACAGAAATATCACAAATGATGTCATGCAGAATGTAAAATTTTCATTGCAATTTTAAGCCTCAGTGAAAGCTTTTCTGTGCCATTTCACATGTTATTGCATTTTAACCCCCTGTACAAAGTAGCAAAAACTTGACACAATATTTTTGTGTTCAAGGAATATAAATTCTGAGCAAAAAGGTGCCTGAAATGCAGAAATACTGTTTGCAACAAGCTCCAAATAACAACCCTGTCCTTAAAAACAGCCTCAGCGTAACTCACGCTACCGGTACGGAGGCTCAATAAACAGCATTTCCCAGCCAAAGCTGTGACTGCAGGGCATGGTCTAAAACTTTTAATATAGAAATAGTCCCATTTGACTGAACCAGGTTGAAGCCTTTTGTATCCAAAGGAATTTGAAAATGATGTGACTAGATGGAAAGCTAGGATAGACAGAGTAGCATTTGCAGCTTCACTCTGAGTCACACAACCTGCAAGTGACTGCAGTCCCTGATGGAAAAAAAAAGTAATCTAACTTGAATCAGTAGCAAAAAGGCTGCTGTAGCTCATCAGCAGAGCAGGGAGCCAGCTCTTTTCCCTTTGCCTTTCCTCACATTGTCCCTCCTCCTTCCAGACAACCCCTCACAGGTGGGCAGTGTCTCCGTCACAGTGAAAGTCCTGGATGTGAACGACAACGCGCCAGAGTTTGCGAGGTTCTACGAAGCTTTTGTCTGTGAAAATGCCAAAGCAGGACAGGTGAGAAATGCTGGGAACGCCGGGGGCTGGCAGGGGGCAAGGCTGTGAGAAAGCCCATCAGACAGGGCAAGCATGGAAAACAGGGCTTACCTAACCAAACATTGCATCTGAGCTCTCATGAGCAGCTGCCTGTGCTGCTTTCCAAGGGCAAGCACATCGTACTGGTATGAGCATCATACAGAGCACCATTTTCTCTCCCACAGTAGTTTCCAAACTCACGGCACGGAACATTTCACTGCTGAAATAAAACCTGCCCTTGGGCAGGTGCCAGCAGGCAAGCAGCCAGTGTGTCCTATAGCAGCAACAAAGAGAGGACAAGTGTTGTAAGAAATGCCACGTAGTCAGCCCAGCCTGTGTATGACCAGCAAGACTTACTTGTAAAAGACCCTATTTATAAGAGTCTTAAGCGCCCCGACTTATGGGAGCTGGACGTAATATGCTACATCAGCTTCAAAGGGTGGCAAACTGAATCCGTTGTGCTGTGAACTGGAGATTACAGAGAATCATAGTTAAAGCAGGACTCCCAGCTCTGCACACTGTGAACCCACATCTCCAAACAAGCAGCCGTGCCTCTTTGCTTCAACCCCTTCCAAAGCCCCTTGAATGAGGTCTGCCTGTGTCACACATGGACAGGAGCTCTCCCTCTCTGATGGGGCTGTAGTATCTACTGCTGATTGCTGGTAGGATCCAACCTGCTGTTTCACCACCCAGGGTCCACAGTGGGGACCTGTGTCTCCAAATACCTGGCAGACAAGCATAGTATAAGCACACAGATGCATAACTGATTATTTATGAAGAAAAAATTACAGTAGCAATATCACTGCTTATTCAGTTGGGCTCCTCCCAGCTTGCTGTGAAGCAGAATGAAATAGTTATTCATTGCTGGGGCAACCACCTTACTAAAAATCATATACGGGATAATTTCATCCTACTAACTTCACTTAGTAAAGAACACAAGCAATAGAAATCATTGCCCGTACATTTTCCTGGTTTTGAAAGGATGGTGACAGGTTGGATATTAGGAAAAACTTCTTTTCCAAAAGAGCGGTGACACACTGGCACAGGCTGCCCAGGGAGGTAGTGGAGTCATCACCCTGGAGGTGTTTAAGAAATGTGTGGATGTGGCACTGAGGGACGTGGTTAGTGGGCATGGTGGGGATGGGTTAGCTGTTGGACTGGATGATCTTAGTGGTCTTTTCCAGCCTTAACAGTTCTATGATTCTAAGCCTCTGTGAGTTGACAAATCCCTTCCTGGATTTATTATTGTCTTAGTTTCTTTCCTTCATGTTATTTGTTGCACTTACAAAGCATTTGTGTGGTTGCATTTTCTTTCTTTCTTTTCCACTGACTTTTTGGAAAGAGCTTAATGAGAGTGATAAAAGCAACCAACCTCAAGTCCTTTTCTACCTGTAAAACGAAGCTGAAAATAAGTATGGGCTTTCTTACAAGCTCCCTAAAGCATGGTGTGTTTTCTAAACACCCTGGGTTCTCAAAAGGAAAGAAAAAGATAGACACGTGGGGGAAAAGTGTCTGTTATTTGAACCAAATTATCTCCTCCTTTGTTTAAAAGTGATTTGCAGGGTGATAGCAAAATAAAATGAAACCCGCAAGGCAGTTTTATCCCAGGTTGCTTACATTTACATATATAAATATATATAATGTTTATTGTTTATTTGTTTATTTGATGCATATTTAGCTTCTCACCTGCTTCTGCTTTGTTCTCATATTGTGCAGCTGATCCAGACAGTGAGTGCCATTGACCGGGATGACCCACAGGAGGGTCAGCACTTCTACTACAGCCTGGCTCCAGAGGCAGCCAACAACCCCAACTTTACTCTAAGGGACAATCAAGGTAATCAGAGCAGACATGGACAGTTAGCTACTCTAATTTCTAATGTCTGAGTTGGGCTTGAGAGGCTGTGACTTACAGTGTGTGATAAGACTGCCATTTCAAATAATACCAAGTGACACCTGCTCCTTAAAGGCAGTGATAAAATGACATATTACTTAATACATTTGAAGGTTATATGATATTTTCTTCTCTATAAACATTCTCCAGCAATAGGCCCCCTTTTCTTCTTTGAGGATATGTGTCAGTGTTTGCAAATTCAGGTCTTGTGGTCAGGCTGCAGGCATCTTGGATTACTAGAGTGGAAATGCATTCGTTCAAAAGGAGATGCTTAAAGGTAGGCTAGAAACTGGAATGAGGATACAAATCTGAAGGGTATTACATTGCTCTTTTTTGTACTCTTCATGTTTTCTTCCAGGCACTGAAATTGAAGTTTCTCATATTGTTCCCATCTTTTTCCCCCAAGCACTTTTTTTCTTCCTCTTTGCACATCCTTAATTATTGCCTAGGGAAGGCAGGGAGGTGCAGAGAGATGCCAAGCCTTAGGGAGTAATTTGGAATACAGCTAAATGTCTATATAAAAGGATTCAGCAGAAACTGAAACACCAGGGGGGAGACTTGTGGCAAAGGGCTGGCATTTGCGAATCCTCACCAGTGGAATTTGCTTCTTTTAAGGAAGTTTTGGTGGTTTTGGAGCCTGCAGGAAAACTCTGTTGTGAGCATGTCTTCACATGACTCTAGCTGATAGAGGATCTTCGTAGACAAACAGTGATGCAGAAGTCAGGTCCACAGCTGCCTCCACCAGAAAAGAGAGATGACCTCGAATGACCCAGTGCAGAGCACCAAAAGTTGGTGTGAAGGAGCTGGATGTCAGTAGGAGTGTGCAAAGTACCACAAATAAGCAAGGAATTCTATTACAAATGGGGATAGAGGCACCTGCAGCATCTGTGACCTGTCTCCAGGCATAGTGCTGATCCTACTCCCACATGAGCATACATGCCTACTTGTCACACTTGTTTCCATAAGCCTCCATCTGTGCCTCTTGCAAGCACATGAAGAGTAACCTATAGGCTAATAAGCAATCCTCTTCCTTCACTAACCAAATATATCTTAAAATATGCTACTTGCAGAGCCTGGAGCTCTCCTTCACAGCATGCTAGTGCTTTTACATCCCAAAACTATTTTTTCCTTTAGGGTCCCTGAAGTCTCACGACACCATTTCTTGCATTTTTATCTCTCATTGTCTCTCTTTTTACTTTTGAACATATATTGCCAAAATAAATTAGAAAATAAAACGTGAGCATTGCTAAAACATTTGGCAAACTAGGCTCATTCTGTCCTGAAGGCATTGTTCTAAAAAAGGAAACACATAATTCCCACCATCAGATGCATTTTTTCTGTCTAAGGCCATACATGCTGTAACTTATAGTGACAGCAGTGACTGAATGGCCGTGCCTCCTGCTTTCTGTAAAATACCAGTTTTCCAGAGCTACATATCACGAGAAGCATAGGGTACTGTTAGTTACAAATCTGAAATAAAAATGTGAAGTATCATACCACTGACTATTTGAAATATACACATTAAGGGTTAATTTACTGTCTCAGCAATTTGGAGTGCAGTAGTTCTTTCCATACCAATAATTTATATTTTCATCTGGGGACCACTAACTACTGCATAAATTATATGACTTAGTCACAGAGGGCACAGATATACTGCATGTCACAGGGTGGCAAGACAACAGAACCTGCCTTGCATGCTGCAGCCTGTGCATCTAACCATAAGATAGCAATGCTTTCCTGGCTCTGGGAAGATGCTATTCAGATTGGCAATTGTGCTAATTACTTGGCTATCCCATACAGCAGTAAGAAAAACTGCGAGACGCAAAGCCACCCAGGCAACAATGAAAACTTTGGTTTACCATGAGTAACAAATAGATCACAGTTCGCATTCTGATGAGCTGCTTTACATATTTCTTTGGCCCTTGTTATTACAGTCTCTGAGAACTACTTTAGGCTATTCATTCTCCCCGTATCTCTGGCAGCCACAGAAATCCTATTGTCTCCACTTTGTAGACAGCGATCTGGGCTGAGGAGAAATTAATCTACTTACGTGCCTGGTTCCCTTTGAGTTTGGTAAAATCAATGGGCAATAGACATGCAAGTATCTGCAAAGATTGGGGCCTGAATGACTTCTCAAGGACATATAGGACATACATGATTGAGCAGGGAACTGAGCTGAGTTCTCCCTTCTCTTTGTTTACTGTTAGAGAGCATTGGTGAGCTGTCTTTGTCCCATTTCTAAATCCAGGTGAGATTACGCTGGGAAAGAGTTGGCAAAAGAGGCTTGCTATAAGAATGGGATGAGCAACAAAATAAGCTTACCAAATATCCAGACTAAACTCTGAGTTGGTCTCCTGTTGGCTCTTACCTGCTGCCCTCCATTTGAAGGTAACAGGAATTAATGAAGAGGGAGTCACTTGGGTGGGTGAAGGCATCCATGTAATACCACCATCAGGACCATCAGTGGAAGTCTCTGGAAGTCCTCCCCGTTGCATTTAAATTAAAATGTCAGGGAGGAGAGGCTCTAAGGCCTGCTCTCACAAGCACACCAACCAGAATGGCCAGAAGGATAGTTTTTATGTTCACACTGATCTCAGGTGTGCAAGGACCCACACCGTGCTCTACAGTGCCTCTGCTCAATGTGGTAGCTAACTGCTACCACACAGTCCTTTGCAAGATAACAATGCTGTACTGGAAGCTGGATGCAAAAATACTGTGCATTCTTATTGTGCTTTTTTTATTAATTTATTTTGAATATAATGAGGCTCTCATGTTCTCCCGGGCCCTGTTCTGTTGATGGCTAGGGCTTAGAAGATATCAAATTTGGAAGAAAATAGTGCATTCCAGTTTCTGCCGTGCTGCATCAGATTCCAGCATGTCCTTTGCACTGCATCAGCACATCAAATCACATTGGCTGCTGATGAATCACGCAACAAGCTCTGGCACAAACATATTGCCATTGTGGTGTAACAGGTAGAGTGATTCCTTAGGAATGATTTATGTAGATGCTTGCCTAGTGCAGAGCAGAACAAAGCAAAAGGGCTGAAACATACAGCTGACAGTCACCAAGGGAACCATATAGCCAAGAATCTTTAGGACCTAGGTGATAGGATCAGCACATCACAGAAAAATTACATACATACATATATATCCTTCAATATTTGATTACGGACACTTGTTTTTCAGCCTGAAAAAAAAAAAGAATTATGGTTAAAAACTCTTGAAATCTCTCACTAACTGATTTTGCACAACCTGAGTCACATTCACTGCCTGTGATTTCTTCTACAGGCAAAGTATGGCCAGCTCCAGAATAATGAAGCCTTTTTCCATCACAAAGAGCAGTTTCACATAAAATGAAGGTTTGCTGTCACCTGCGTGGAATTTGTGACTTCTGTTATAAGCTAGTTTAAAGAGCGTGAGTCTTTGACCCAAGAAAGAGAAAGGCAACCAAACCACTACACTGTTAAGATGACTGAGACGCAATACAAATCCAGATATTTTGTCATTTTCTGCCCTTTGGGCTGCTTTTTCTCATACTAAAGCAGGCCAAATAATGAAAAGATGTGGTATTGATAGCTGGAGAGCACATACTGGAGGGCACATAGCCTGAAGAAGGAGTCAAAGCACTTGTGTGTGCCCCAGGAGGGAGGAGAGGGGGGCTCACAGGAGGGGAGCCCTTGTCCAGGAGCTGTAGCAGCCATGGGGCGCTGATCTCTGCTGGGTCCTGGGACATGCTGCTGAAAATGCATCCGCATCTGTCACACCTGCTGCACTTGTTCAGAACAGTACAGCCTATTGAAGGATGGTAAAATCAGCAAACGCAGAAACATCATCAGTTTTAAGCAACCTTGGGGATTTCATCCTGCATCTGGTGCTATTTGGCGGTGCTTCTCAAAGCCCCAGCTCTTGGGGTCCCGTGATTTAAGGATATGCTACAATTTCATTACATATTCACATACAGACACATGCGCACTTTAGTATTCTACACTTTCAGAGCAAAAGCTTGAAATGTCATGGAAGTACAAGACATGAAAGATCCTGAGTTGATTGCTTTTAAAAACATCTGATGAACTGTGGGGCCTGACTCAATACTTGCATATGCCAGTACTGCCTGATGCTGAAAGATTTGAAGCACAAAATATGGAACTTGCAGCATAGTTTAAGTCTGGCAGGGAAGTGTAAAGAGTCTAGCTTGAGTTTGCATACATTCCATAGCTGGCTGTATATAAGGCTCCCAGTTTCACTCCTAAAGGCCAACAAATAATTTCTGATACCACAGGTTAACATGCAAGTCAGTCAGCCTCTGCAAGAAGAAAATCACCAAAGATTTAAATTTTAGCAGTGAATTGACATGGAAATAATAAGGAATCATAGAATCATAGAGGTGGACATTAAACAATCAGTTGTTGGTACCATGTTCTTTTTCCATAGTCTACTTGTGATTGTGTTTCTTGCTGTTTCCAGGCAGCCAGCTCCATTGTGCCAACCCAGCGAGGACCAGCTGATTGGCATCTTGCATTTCCAAGCATAGCATGGAAACAGCCTAAAAACATAGATAGACAGTCCACAACCTCTTTTGAACCCAGGGAGCAGGAAACAAAACTAAGTAGTAAAAGAAACTGCATGAAGCTCAAATTCCCAAAATCCCACAGCAGCACTCTGCATGGTCAGGGTTTGTAGGTCTGCCAAAAGAGAAAAAAGATCCTTTGTTCCCCACCTATCTTTGATGATGGCCCAGGATATGCAAACATGTTTTTAAGATGAGCCAACTTTCCTACAGGTTCTTTTAGACGCCCTGGTGGGCCAAATCACATTGGAGACATTCAGCCTTGCTTTTTCCCAAAGTCAGTGAGGCCACAAAGCTTAAAAGTCAGTACAGGCAAAATTCATTGATCTCAAAAGGATTTGCCTTGGCATTTCTGAGATAAGACTTGAAGAGAACAAATTCCTGAATCCACTCTCTTTCTCACTAGGAAACTCAGTGCACAGTTCGAGGAATTTGAGGGAGAGGGTAGACAGGAATTCAGAAGCCTCTGGGAAATCCTGACATTAAATATATATGTGTATATATATGGAGGGAAAGCCCCAGGTGAAGAAATTTCCCTTGAAATGATAATGAAAAGCAATTTCCTCTTTGCGCGCTTTCTTACTCCTTTGTTTCTGCAGCATCATTTCAACCCATTTTGTTTCAAGTTCTAATAAAAATCAGGTCGCAGAGTGGTCGAATTAAAGCAGAACAATTCTGACAATGACGACAAAGTGTTCTGACTTGTTCCAATGTCAAAAATGCTGATTAAATTGCATGTATTTCACTGTAAAAATGTTTAGTTGCAAAATTTTCAACTCACTGCTCTTTAGGATAGCCAGCTGTCATTTTTGTTGTTTTTTGTTCCTTTGTCTTCTTGTTGCCTCAAGCAGATGGCTATGCCACGTATCAAAAACCATAAAGACAACCTTAACATGTCCGCAAGGGTTATACACCAGTATCTACAAAATGGTGACAGCTTTTAAGAGCAATGTCTAGAAAAGGTGCTGAGCAAGAACAAACAGGGACAACAAGTTTCCTTCAACTGTTCATTTCCATCCTGCCTTCTGAGAGCTCTTCTAGCTAAAACTGAAGGCTGTGAGTTTGCTCTGGGCACTTTACGTCAGAAAGGGTAAAAGCAGCTCATAAGGTGTGCATGCGTTGCAGGTTTTGAGCTATGGCCTCGGAAGATATTGAAATAAGGGAGGCAGAGGCAATACGCTGATCAGTGACAAATTGATTTTAAAAAAAAGATAAGGAAAAAAAAAAGGGAAGACAAATGGATGTGGGTCTAGGGCTGATTTTTTTTAAAACCTCCTTTTCTGCTGAATATATTTGTTCTTTTCTCTCCATTTATTTTCCACCCATAGACAACACGGCATGGATTTTGACAAGGCGCTCTGGCTTCAGACAGCATGAGCAGAACATCTTTTACCTCCCCATCCTGATCAGCGACAACGGCCACCCTGTGCTGAGCAGCACAGGCACACTAACTGTGCACGTGTGCAGCTGCGACGAAGGCGGCATGGTGATGTCCTGCAATGCTGAGGCCTACGTCCTCCCCGTCAGCCTCAGCAGAGGGGCACTCATTGCAATCCTCGCCTGCATCTTTGTCCTGCTAGGTAAAGCCTTGGCTGCTTCTTGGGTGGGCAAGCTCTTCTGTTCTGGCCAAGAGGGCTGCTGACCCACCAAAGGTGAAAGATACAAATGCACGCGCACACACGTGTGTGTATATTTGTTATATGTAGACACACCCACATAAAGGGCCAAATCAAGGAACAGATGTTGTTGGCTTTATATGGCTTCAGACAGGGGTGTAGGGATGGGGGAAAATATACAGCCTGCAAATATTGTGGCAGATCTCCAGCGTGCCAAGATGTCTCATATGGCCCTGCTTTATGGGAGGAGGTATGTCAGGAGGAAGTAGAAAGCTGAGTATCTTCCATGTATTCTCTCTCCACAAACATATTTCATCTTTTTTGGTTGGTTTTTTTTTTGCCCAGACCTTCTATTTCCCCCGTTAGCTCTTAGTATCAAAAGATCTTCCATTCCCTTGTTCAGTCTCTTGAGTCGTGAGATATTAGTTCAAAACACATTCTCCCTGAAATTTCAGAGGATCAATTTGAGGAGCAGTAGAGTAGTATAAACAACAAAAATCTTTAAATTCTGTCTCTATAAAGGAGTCTAGATGCTCCAGCCCAAACTGTCAGCATTCAAAACCCTTGCTGAGTTCTAGCTGAAGATACAGTCACCAGGTGACAGCACATCTTCTGCAGGGAATACCTCTTGGTGCCTGTGCATGCCAAGAATCATCTGCATCTCAGTACTGCTGAGCAACTGACAGTAGTTCTACCCAGCCCAAAGCAGCATCTTTCAGATAAACACAGAAATGCTTTGGAGCTACCTCAGCCATTTGCCATGCAGGGAGACATACCACCACAGTGCGTCACCTTCTGTCATGGGTTTACCATTCCCCCATTTATGCCACATGCAGCACCCAGCCCTAGATGCTTTCCTAAAGCAGGCTGTAAAACCCAGCTACAGAGCGGGAAAAAGACCATCTTTGTGGAGCTGTGTGCTGCTGTAGATAAGTAGTTACTGATACTTTGGCTAGTATCTCAAGCACCACACTGCAAACACCACTGGCTAGACTTGTCCTAGGTGAGACTAAGAGTTAAGACTTGAGGTAAGCTAAGGGACAGATTTGCAGGACCTCAAGACACTGATTTCAGGCAGATATCTACATCCCTCCACCTGCAGACATCACAACTCTTTATATCTGAGGGGCTGCCTCAGACATAAAGACTTTGCAAGATCTGCCCTCTTACTGATGGCCCTATGTTTTGCTTGCCTCCCACAGTGCTGGTACTCCTCATCCTCTCCATGCGGCGCCAGCGGAAGCAGCCATACATCATTGATGAGGAGGAGAACATCCATGAGAACATTGTCAGGTACGATGATGAAGGCGGCGGGGAGGAGGACACTGAGGCCTTCGATATCGCCGCCATGTGGAACCCGCGGGAGGCCCAGCTTGTGGTGAAGAACAGGCAGGACATGCTCCCTGAAATAGAGAGCCTCTCCAGATACGTGCCTCAGGCGTGCATCATGGACAACAATGTCCACAACTATGTGCTCGCCAAGCTGTATGAGGCTGACATGGACCTCTGGGCTCCTCCCTTCGACTCCCTCCAGACGTACATGTTTGAAGGGAACGGCTCAGTGGCAGAGTCACTCAGCTCCCTACAGTCGGTGACGACAGACTCAGACCAGAGCTATGACTACCTGACGGACTGGGGGCCGCGCTTCAAAAAGCTGGCCGAGATGTATGGTGCCACGGACAGCAGCGGGGCCCTGTGGTAACGGACAAGGAATTGCAGAGAGGTTTCCATGTGAAACGCTGTCCGATTAGATCCATTCTCATCAGATGCTTCCATGGACGTGGGTGAGGCTTCCTAAAATAGCAATACCATGCTCAAATGAGAATGGGAGGAAGAGTGTGAATGAAGGTCTCTCTGGATCAGCTTTACTCGGTTAAATTAAGTCATATTTTGAAACAATGAGAAGCAGAAGGAAGAAAGTTTTTCCTGTTTTTCTACAGAAAAATTGGAAAGCTCCACTCTTGGAATATAATGACATTACTCTCCTTCTCTCTCCCTCTCTTTTTCTCTCTCTTATACACGGCAGCTTACTGAGCTCTGTATGTCTGGGTTCAAAGACCTGTAAACACCAATTGTAATCTCCATCTCACAGAAGACTGGTTCCTCATTGGTTACTTTCCCCTATTATAATGGGAGAAAAAATAAATTAAAAAGACGTGCTTGCTAACAAGAGAAAAAACACACAAAGCAGAAAATTGAAACTGGAATCTCAGAGGGCTCTTTGTAAACTAAACCTCCTTTCTCTGTTGCTAACAGAGTCCTTTTCTAAACTTTTAGAAATGAGGCTGAGCTTTTTTTCACCTGGCTGAGAGAGCTGGGAAAGAGGCTTTGACTTTTCTGCTCTAGTTTAATGGCTGATCTATGAGTCATTGACATTAATACTAATCTATCTCCTATCGGGTTTGTGTAAATTTATTCTCTTCTTGGCTCTTTAAAACCATGACACTGCTAAACTGCTCAGAACAAAACCAGAAAATCTGCCTCTTTTGCACTGTAGATGTCTCTTCCATGTGCCAAATGTGAAGATTAGATTCTACCAATGAAAGCCAAATAAATTTAAGAAAAGAAAAAGCTATATTTGGTAACTACATGGGTTAGATGGGCTTTCCTAATCTGTGTGAGGTCAATCCAAGGGATGTTTACATACTGTAGATAACCTACTTGAACAAATGCAGTATTATAGACCAATAAATGGATGTAAGAAAATTACATGTATAAGTTTTGTATATTTGTTAATTTTGGTAATAAATATGATGTACTGCATACAGTACAGTACCTTAGCACCTCTTTTAATAAAAGTTAAACAGAAGGGAAGGTCTGATGGCAATTTATTGACTACCTTAGAAACAGCAGTTAGTGCTTATCTGTGGCTTTATTGTCACCTTCCTCAGGCATCGAGAAATGGTTCATCAGCGTTGCATCAAGGATATAAGCCTTCAGTTTGTAGTTTTGAGCAGACTGCCTCCTGCTTTTATTGGTGTTGACTTGGACACTGCCCTTAGTGAATCAGCCCACGCACAGCCCATCAGAGTAGTTAACACTTCTGACCCAAGGAAGTCTGGTTTTTTTGAACATTACAGCTGGGTCACCAAAAATCTCGGAAACTAGTTACACAGCCCTGAAAGAAGCTTATGCCTTCAGAAACATGACAAGACAGACTATAACATGCAATAGTCATTCATCGTCCATTTTACTCTGCAGATGATGTTTTGATCCTGGATCTTATGTTGTTTGCCTTTATAAATGGAGGCAACAGGAAATAAATGCGAGTTTCATGAAAGGTAGTAAAAAGCTTCTGGAAGCAGAACAGTCTGCAATGGCATTTGCTAATTTCTTTCTACCTAAGAACCCTCTTCATCTCAACTGAAACTGAGGCTTTACACCTTTGGAGAAAGTGTACTGAAATATATGTGATAATGATTCTTTTACTCGTGCAGTAGCATTTACCCTCCCATATTGTGTTCATTTTATAACACTATAAAAAGAACTGTAACCACTATGATCAATGAAGTTGTGCATCACAGAATCCCAGAATCACAGAACTGTAGGGGCTGGAAGGGACCTCTAGAGATCAAGCCCAACCCCTGTGCCAAAGCAGGCTCCCTAGACCAGGTTGCACAGGTAGGCGTCCAGGTGGGTCTTGGATAACTCCAGAGAAGGAGACTCCACAACCCCCCTGGGCAGCCTGTTCCAGTGCTCCATCACCCTCACTGTGAAGAAGTTCCTACACACATTTGTGTGGAACTTCCTATGCTCCCATTTGTGGCCGTTTCCCCTTGTCCTATCGCCATGCACCACTGAAAAGAGTCTGGCTCTGTCCCTTTGCTTCCTGCACCTTAGATATTTATAGACATTGATCAGATCCCCTCTCAGTCCTCTTTTCTCAAGGCTGAACAGAGCCAGGTCGCTCAGCCCTTCCTCATAAGAGAAGTGCTCCAGGCCCTCTATCAGATTTGTGGTCCTCCGCTGGACTCTTTCCGGGAGATCCCTGTCTTTTTTGTACTGGGGAGCCCAGAACTGGACACAATATTCTGGATGTGACCTCACCAGGGCAGAGTAGAGGAGGAGGATCACCTCCCTTGACCTGCTGGCCACGCCAGGATGCCACTGGCCTTCTTGGCCACCAGGGCACACTGCTGGCTCATGGCCAACCTGTTGTCCACCAGGACACCCAGGTCCCTCTTTGCAGAGCTCCTCTCCAGCAGGTCATCCCCCAACCTGTACTGGTGCATGTGATTATTCCTTCCTAGGTGGAAGGCTTTACACTTGTTTTTGTTAAACCTCATCTGATGCCTCTCTGCCCAACTCTCCAGCCTTTCCAGGTCTCGCTGAATGGCAGCACAGCCTTCTGGTGTGTCAGCCATTCCTCCCAGCTACGTATCATCAGCAAACTTGCTGAAGGTGGATACCATCCCCTCATCAAGGTAATTGATGAACATACTGAACAAGACTGGACCCAGCACCAACCCCTGGGGAACACCACTAGATACAGGTCTCCAACCAGACTTGGTGCTGCCAGTCACCACCCTCTGAGCTCAGCCAGCCAGCCAGTTCTTCACCCACCTCACCATCCTCTCATCTATCCCACACTTCCTCAGCTTCACTATTAGAATGTTGTGGGAGACAGTATCAAATGCCTTGCTGAAATCAAGGTAGACTACTTCCACTGCTCTCCCCACATCCACCCAGCCAGTGGTGACATCATAGAAGGCTACCAGTTTGGTTAAGCTTGACCTCCCCCTCGTGAACCCATGCTGACTACTCCTGATAGCCTCCTCTTCCAATTGCCTGAAGATGACATCCAGAACTAGCTGTTCCATCACCTTTCCAGGGATGGAGGTGAGGCTGCCTGGCCTGTAGTTTCCCGGATCCTCCTTCTTGCCCTTTTTGAAGATAGGAGTGACATTGGCTATCCTCCAGCCTTCAGGCACCTCTCCCATTCTCCAAGACCTCTCAAAGATGATACAGAGCAGTTCAGCAGACACCTCTGCCAGCTCCCTCAGCACATGTGGATGCATCCCATTGGGGCCCACGGAGTTATGTACACTGATGTTGCCTAGACGCTCTTGGACCATCTCCTCCCTCACCAAAGGGAAGCCCTCCATTCCCCAGACTCTATCACTTACCTCCAGGGTCCAGGATTCCCAAGGGCGAGTCTCTGCAGTGAAGACATAAGCAAAGAAGGTGCTCAGTATCTCCACCTTCATGGCATCCCCTGTTACCAGACCACCCCTCTCATCTAGTAGGGGACCCCCATTTTCCCTAGTAAAACTGTTTACATACTTTAAAAAGCCTTTCTTATTATCCTTTATTTCCTTTCCCAGATTCAATTCCATGTGGGCTTTAGCCTTCCTCGTTGCATCCCTGCAGGCCCTGACAACATTCCTATAATTTTCCCAAGTTGTCAGACCCTTTTTCCACATTTCACAGACCTTCTTCTTCCCTTTGAGTTTATGCATGAGCTCCTTGCTCATCCACACAGGTCTCCTGCCACCCTTCCCTGATTTCTTACTCAAAGGGACACACCGATCCTGAGCTTAGAAGAAGGGCTGTTTAAGTGCTGACCAGCTCTTACAGGCCCCCCCCTTACCTTCTAACACCCTAGCCCATGGGATAGCTCCAAGTAGGTCCCAGAAGAGATCAAAGCTGGCTCTCCTAAAGTCCAGAGTAGCAATCTTACTTTTTGGTTTGCTTCTTCCACTCAAGATCTTGAACTCCACCATCTCATGATCACTATATCCCAAGCTGCACCAGACCTTCAGTTCACTAGAAAGCCCATCCTTATTACTAAGAACAAGGTCCAGTAACACCCCACCACCTGCATCAGAAAGTTATCTTCAACACATTGCAGGAACCAGTTGTACCGGGCGCGCCTAGCCATGTTGCTTATACAACAGATATATGGATAATTGAAGTCCACAATAAGAACCAGCGCCAGGGATCGTGAGGCTACTTCCAGCTACTTGTAGGAGGCCTCAACAACTTCCTCCTCCTGATCAGGGGGCCTATAATACACACCCACAACACTGTCACCCATACTAGTCCGCCCCTTAATTCTCACCCACAGGCTCTCCACTGGTAAATCACACTCCCCAGGTGGAGTTTGATACATTCTAGCTGCTCTCTCACACAAAGAGCAACTCTATCACCCTGCCTCACCAGCCTGTCTTTCCTAAAAAGCATGGAGCCATCCAAGACAGCATTCCAGTGTCACGAGCTGTCCCATCACATCTCCATGATCACAATGAGATCGTGGCCTTACAACCGCACACAAATCTCTAACTCTTCCTGTTTATTTCCCACGCTGTGCGCATTAGTATACAGTCACTTAAGGGAAGCAGCAGGTGCAGGTATCCCTAAGGGAACACAAGAAGATGTCAGGCAGGGAATTTGCAATGGTACTTCCTCTGAGGAGTCCTCACAAGATCCTGCAGGGCAATCAAGAGTTTTCTCTGCATTCTCCTAGAACGACAACATCCCCAAGCCCTTCTCTGTCCCACTGACCTCCACCTTCTTTCAAATCTAGTGGAAATTCCTGAAATACTCACTCAAACCTAGCGAGCAACACTTGATCATTTATTTATTTTATTGGGCAAACAAGGTGCCCTCGCAGCACAGAAAGCCAACCGTATCTGGGACTCCATCCAAAGATGCGTGACCAGAAGGTCGAGAGAGGAGATCCTACCCCTCTGCTCTGCGCTGGTGAGGCCACACCTGGAGTAGCGTGTGCAGATGTGGAGTCCTCAGTACAGGAAAAACATGGACCTGTTGGAGCACATCCAGAGAAGGGCCACAACAGTGATCCATGGAATGGAACTCCTTTCCTATGAGGACAGTCTGAGCTTGCCAGGGCTGTTCACCCTGGAGAAGAGAAGCCCGATCATAGCTAATTCTATGATTCTATGATTGTAGGGCAGAAGAGATTCCGTCTTCTCAGACTCCAGGGACAGAGGTGAGAGTTGGGAAAGGACAGTTGGTGCAACCCTTGAAACTCAACAGTTTTCATGATTGCGTCTTCTTCAGGTGCCTGCAGGATGTCAGTATGCCTCTCTGCTAC
>NC_034410.1:66487031-66497668 GCF_002078875.1 Numida meleagris | reverse complement strand
AGCTCTTAGCTCAGCAACAGCCTGTACATTCTCTTGCCACATCATTTCTCATTTAGTCACCGCACAGGAAACAAACCCCTCCCTTTCCTCTTCACCTGACGCTGGGATCTGAACGCTTTTTTGGTGCTTGAGGTACAGAGGGGTCAAGCGATGGGGGACACTGACACACCTGTGCCCCTGCCCCTAAGCTCTCAAGAGTCCTATTGCAGAGACTGCAGAGATCAAATCTGCCCAAACTACTTATCCAGAGGCATGACTGATACCCAGCTGTTCTTGGTGCACTGCCATGGAGGGCCTGGCTTTACCATCAACCACCAACTCCTTGGCCAAGGAGGGAACAGGCTGAGGACAGCAATCCCCGACTGGCCTTCTCATCCTCAGACTGCAAAATCCCAGAGTGCAAGGCCCCGCGGACTTCCTTGGCCCTCCAACAGACCCCCCCGCTGTCCCGGTACAGCCACCCAGAGGACGCGGGGCCCTCTCCTCCCCACCTCTCTCCTTCTGGGATCAGGGCAGAAGAGATTCCGTCTTCTCAGACTCCAGGGACAGTGGTGAAAGTTGGGAATGTATAGCTTGTGCAACCCTTGAAACTCAACAGTTTTAATCATTGCGTCTTCTTCAGTTGCAGAAGGTATAGGAGCAGGCCACCTGCATCACATGTCTCTGAGAAGAAGTAGTGCAATGCTGACACTATTTCCTAAGTGTCACTGGTGTACTAACATGGAGGAGGTGAATGGTCACTTTACAGTGGCTTTATAGAAATAAATGTCAAGTTATTTTTATTAAGAGTTGATATAGATGGTATAGTACGTGGTCTGAATACCATTTTCAAATCTCACTTATTATTAAGACCACTGTTAAGTTATGAGCTTCTTGGGGAGTATGAATTTTCAAAATAGCATCTTAATATCTATAGGCCAGTCACACAATGACTGGTCCTATAGGTTTTTTTTCTGAAAAGCATTTGAGCAACAATATTTAATAAAAGAGGCAGAAAAGGCATGACATATACCAAATAATAAAGCCAACATCTATCATGACTGGAATGAAGATTTTTTCCTCTTCTGTGTGAGGAGTTAAACTTCCCAAACTCAGTAAGCTGAGCCCCTAGTTGAAGGCTTACTATTTCCAGGTGTTCGTCCTGCCAAGCAAACATGGCTAAGTCAGAGCATAGCGTGATCTTCCCCAGCACTAGTGTACCACAATGAGTGTGTGATAGGAAATTTTGCCCTTTCTGTTGCTGTCCCCCCCCACGGCTGCCCATTCTCCCGACCCGAGGCTGTCCGTGCTCTCTCGGATGGAGCCTCTCAGTCACCGATGCGGTGGAAGCAGATCTCGTTTATTCCCTGGGACACTCCTGGTATTATACCCGTACACCCGGCCGCACCCGCGACACGTGCTGGTTTCGTAACTTCTGTCCAACCACAGCCTCAGTCACGCACCGTGCACAAGGCTTCGTGTCATGGCCTGCCCACTCTCCTTCTGGTCAGTTCTTCCATCTTCTACATCCTTCTTTGACCGCATCGGTACTTCCCCGACTTTCGGAGCTTCTAGGTTCATTCGGTCGCGCACGCAGGTGCAATAGCTATTCCTGTGTAGCGGCATCGAGTACTAATGAGCAGCTATTGCAACCCACATCTCCCCCCTTTCCTAACACCTACAAATACGTCTCCACGCCAGCCCATTGGAGAGGCTCATATCCTTCAGTGTTTCTGCGCCAAGCTCCTGCTACCAGATTAACCTGAATGATCTGCACTAAAGCTTTATCTAGGAGACACTGAACTAATTCGAGGATTATGGGGATGGTGCAAGCAGCAATTAGTAAGACCACTACTACTAATGCGGCTCCCACTAACAGGTTTTCTAACCACGCAAGAAAGCGTAGATATTTGTCAAGCCATCCAAACCAACCCCCCCTCTCCCCAATTTTCTGTGAGGCCTTGACAATCTGCACAATCCTGTCTGGTTTTCTGTATTGCAGATGTTGCATTCTTATTGAAATCCAGAAAACAGAAACCCTGTTCTTGCAATTCCTCCTCTACTTCCAGACATCCTCGCCCGTGTAGAGCGAGGAGGTTGATCAATGGGAGTGACAGGCGTTAACAAGGCTCGGGAAGGTCTTGAGAGTAGCTCAAGCCATGGAAAGCGTGCCTAGACTGCAAGGCCCGTCGCTGGGGCTCGGGGGAATAACGGGATAGACATTGTCGTCCCCGCAAGTCAAGAAAACCCCTGTGGGTAGCCGAAGGGGAAGCAAGTTATTGAGGGTAAATCTTAACAGACCTATGCTTACAATGCTCCTAAACATTGCATTGCAGACAGTTAAGTTATGGAGGCTGACAGTGATGGGGACATGGAAAGCGATCATACATGTGCTCCAGGGGTTACTCGCATCATTGATCGCCAAGCAGATGGAGCTAGAATTCGTCTGGTTCGCCAGTAGTTGCCGTATGTTCTGAGTCATCACCACCGGAAGCAAAGTAAGGGCGAACACAACGAGCAGGAATCCACCAAATGCCAGACCCTGTAGAAATACAAGCATACCCTCTGCCCCACGTTAAAAGATGTGCAGGACCCTCCCAGTCACCGCTCCGGGGATCTTTAAATCGCACCCAGGGCAGAGCCTTCCCTGAGAATAACAGGTGTTTAGTCGAAAAATGTCTCTCTACAGCACTTGTGGGGTCCAGCCCATTGTCAACCTGGAGGTGGTTAAGAACATACAAGGGTCTGTTTAACAGCTCTGCTGGGCTTCCTCCCCCCTTGCCTTGTCTCTCCAATGGGCCTTCAACATATGGTGAGCCCGTTCGACAACGGCCTGGGACTGGCTATTCCCCGCAATCCTATAGGTATGCCTAACACTCCATTTCGCTTTGAACATCATCAGTGTGGGAATGGTAAGGGGCGGCATTGTCAGTCTTAATCTTTTCAGGGACCCCGAGGGCCGCAAAGGCCAACTGAAGGTGGCGAATAACCGCCGCCACAGAGGTGCTAGTCTGAGCAGTAGCCCATACAGCGTGGGAGCATGTATCAATGGACACATGAAGAATGCGAATTCGCCCAAAAGGTGCATACTCCGTGACGTCCATCTGCCACACCTGACTGGGGTTAGTCCCCCGGGGTTAACTCCAGGGGCAAGGGCACCCCCTGTGTGCTGTTGGCAGGATGGGCAAGACGCCACGATGGCTCGAGCATTCTGCAGTGTGATGCCAAAATGACGGCGTAAGGCTGTGGCTCCCTGGTGGAAAAAGTTATGGGAGGAGCACACCTGCTGGAAGGTGTCGACTAATACCACCAGCGCCGAGAGCCCTCCTGGAGCCACAGCCTGATCGGCTACCCAGTTGCCTTCTGAAAGAAACCCCAGCAGCTCTTGATGGCTCCAAATGTGGTCTATGAAAAGACCTGCCGAGCGAATTTCCAAAAGGGACCGGATGGCTTGCAACATCACAGTGCCACATGACAGAGCCACCACAACACACCACATCATGCGAACAGCATAAGCACAGTCTGAGATGATATTCAGGGGCGTGCGTAGCCACCTTCGTCAGGTGCATATGATAGCAGCACACTCCAATTGCTGGAGGGACCCGTCATTCTCCTGGCACTGGACTCTCCATGCCCCGTCCTCACACCATGCAAGGGCAAAGGAGTGGGTCTTCCCTCCAGCATCAGTGAACACAGTGGTGCCCGTTAGAGGGGTGGCGGACAGGCAGTTTCTGGGCACCAAAGAGGAAGGGAGCGGTGTAGACAACAGCGGGTGGCCTCGGGGGAATAATCTGACCCAAGAAACCCGCCAGAGCCATCTGCAAAGAGGGGTCAGAGTTCAGTGTGGCCTCAAAAATGTGCTTGGGGACGGGATGCTCTCCAACTCCCGACCTGTCAATTCGAGGCATCTCTTCTGAGCTTGAACGATGATATCTGCCAAGGTTGAAGGGAACATCAGCACAGTCGAGGCGGAGACAGCGGAGGTGTACAAGCATTGGAGCAAAATCACACGGTCTTGGGGTTTTGACTCTGGAAGCCATTGGTACAGCAGGCCCGTAGCACTGCCACCATCCAAAGTCACGGAGAGTCTGACAGGGGTCCAGCAAATTGCTAGTACGCGGGCTACTCAAACCGTTGGTCTGTATCGACTGTTGAACCTCCCTGACTATTCGCCAATCCAGGGGAGACTACCCAGGTGCCCCCGTGTGGTCTAGATATACAGGAAATGCAGACGCTTCTAGCGGTGCACCAGCCGCTGCGCACTCCCTTACAATACTTCGCCAATGACCCTCAGGCGATGGGGGAGGGGATCTCGCAGGTCGTTCATACAAAGAAAACCAGCTCAAGCCAAATCTCAAAGCCCGATCCCAGGTAGGATCTTCACTCCCCACCCTACAGCACCTCCCGCCCGTAGAGCCCCCCAGTCCCCAGGGGCCCCCACCATGCCCCTCTTTCCAACCCCTCCCGCTGGGCAGGGCGGTGGGAAAGAGGGGAGCCCAACCCCACCTCTGGGGGGGGCGCAAGCAGAACTACCAGCGGGGGGCCTCGGAGGGGCCGCTCTGCATTCCTCCCCCACAGGGTCATTCCCCGCCACAAGGGGCAGCACCGTCGGGGAGATAGGGGAGCCATGCTCCATGACAGCGCGGTTGCCAACCCTCCCTGAAGGATCCACACCCGCATTCCCACAAACCGCCATACCCGCCACCTCACAACGCTCTTGGAGTGCCCAAAGGGGCCCCCCCACTTGCCCAAAAACAGGCAGGAGGTCGGATGCAGTCCCGCTACCCGAGACCGCCCTTTCCATGAGTTACTCCCCGGCTTTCAGCAGCGAGGGGAGATCCATTGCCAGCTCCGGGGCCCCAAGCCCACACCTCTGGCACAAACAGCTAATCAATTTCTCAACCTTGTCCCTCAATACAGATGTCCCTCCCTCCCTCCCAAGGAGAAGGAGCAGCTTGGCAGTCTGCAAGACCGATGCGGCGGACATGGCTGCAGGTCCCAGTCCCGTCAGACCACCCAAGCATCCTCCTGTTGTCGGGATCAAACCGCGGACAAGATCAAATCGGGGTCACCAGTTCTTGCTATCCCCTCCCACAGAAGGGGGGATAGCAAGAGGTTCCAGGTTCATTCGGTTGCACGCACAGGCACAGTAGCTATTCCTGCGTAGCGGCATCGAGCAGCTATTGCTTAATAAGCAGCCGTTGCAACCCACACCTTTCCATCTAATCTAGAGAAATAAAAATCTGGAAAATGTCGTTCAGATTCTGTGTGGAGCATACAAAGATCCTGGAGCTGTGTGTGGTCCCCCATTCCCTCCAATGAAGCTTCATGCCCTGGGCATGCACAGGCACCAGTCCCCCAGCAATAGGGCTGCTCACCAAGGTGGGAAGGACAGAGGAAGGGAAAGAGGGATGGAAGTCCTTTCTCCCTTGAAAACAGTACTGAATGTAACCTGTGGCCAAAGGAGTCTGTCCTCCCTCTTGCTCCCACTCTTATGGGGTCAGTGAAACTTCCCTGCCTATCTTGCTCACCCTTTTACAACGGGAAGAGGCTTCACTGCCATGATCACTGCAGAGTCAGTCACTGCTTGCCCCCAGTGACTCTCTAAGTGCCCCAGATTTTCTTAAACTGGTTCTCATTAAAGTCAGTTATGAGAGAGAAATCAAGATACATATGAATTCCGATTTTTCTTTCAGCTACAGAGATGTTTCCCATGGATAGCCCAGACTGTGGTTCAGAACAGGAAAATTTGTGAAGCTTCATGTTGTCCACCTGAGCTATAACACATCACCATAACTCTATAGGAAACGTGCTTCTGAGCTCAGAGAAAAACTGCTCTTCTCCCAAGCAGTAGCACCAACATGGGATGGGTTGTTGAAGAAGTGTCTTATGTTTAAGATGTCCACTAGGAGTAAGGAAAATGATGTATATTCTGCCTTTAGCTTGTATGTTCTTTTTCTGAAACTGCAAATTATTTTGCAAACCTCAACTAAGGCTGAAAAAATGCCTAAGGTTTCAGAGGAAATCATTGAATTTGGCAACGTGTAACCAAATGGCTACCTGTCCTAGTTAGGAGGACAGTTAGGAGATGGACTTCCTCTTATCACTTCATAAATTATTCCTTTGGCAGAAGTATCAGGAGAGCAGTGGAATTTTGATTGATAGCTCAGATGCCAAGTCATTTTTTAACTAATAAAATAAATGTGCCTACAGGTAAAATGATAAATATCGTTCTAAAACAGAAAATTAACTGTGCTATTACTCCAAAGAAACCTTGTTTCTTGATTCCTGTATATTTGAAACTCTCAGCTACTATTCAGACAGGTGTCCAACCATCAAAGAAATCACAAGTCAATGTTGCATTAACCAGTCAAAACAGATAACCAGGATAAAAATGTGTGAAAGCTCTTATCAGTTCTGGGCCCTTCACTACAAGAAGGACATTGAGGCCCTGGAGCATGTTCAGAGAAGGGCAACAAAGCTGTGAGGGGTCTGTAGCACAAGTCTTATGGGGACCAGCTGAGGGAGCTGGAATTATTCAGTCTGGAGAAGAAGAGGCTCAGGGATGACCTAACTGCTCCCTATAACTACCTGAAGGGAGGCTGTGGTGAGGTGGGATCAGCCTCTCCTCCCATGTAACTAGCAATAGGACGAGAGAGAATGGCCCCAAGTTGCGACAGGGGAGATTCAGGCTGGACATTAGGAAATATTACTTCTCAGAGGGAGAGGTTAGGTACTGAAATGGGCTGCCCAGGGAGGTGGTGGAGTCACCATCCCTGAAGGTGCTCAAGAAATGTTTAGATGTTGTACTAAGGGACATGGTTTACTGGGAAATATCAGTGATTGGTGGACAGTTGGACTGGATGATCTTAGAGGTCTTTTCCAACCTTAGTGATTCTACGATTCTATGAAATCTTGTCATACAGAGTTGAAAGTAAACTGTTTTCCTAAACAGTGTAGTGAATAACTGCAATAAAAATTAGGTGTAATTTTGAGAAATTAGAGATTATGTTAGCATTTTAGAAACATCACTCACAGTGAGAGCTCCAAACTGATCGATTTACGTCTTCCCTGAAAAATGTCAGCCATCTCATGGATCTGTCTTATAAAGGAACAGCATATTCAAAGATGTGATAAACTATTGGCTTTACTTAAAACAAGACCAAATAGAGCAAGATTTTTCTGGTAGGGGCTCAGTACAGTTCTTCACCAGCTTTGCAGGTTGGTGCAAAAGAAGCTAATGCCAGCAAGGAACATGACTCCATTGCACAGATGAAGTCAGACATACAAACGAGCACAGTGGTCACACCAATATCCTGTCTGGCAAAGGAGAAGGGAAGGCTTGAAACCTTCCCCAGTGATCCCAATATTGCATTTCTTCATCTGGGCTCACAGAAAGCAAGGCATCTCCCGCCAACACCTTGACGAACAGTCATAACTCCTGTATCAGGCATATACAGATGAGGGGACTTCATATTGCTGGGTTGGGTACTCATAGTGCTGCACATACTTCCTCACAAGGGTGCACAATCCAGCAACAAGGTTAGGACTGCCTGGATATATCAACTTCCACCACATCTACTTCTCAAATAGACATATGACAAAACAAGTTGACCAGTCTCCCTTTTAAATAAATAATTGTTTGTACTTAAGGCAGGTTGCAAGATCACAGTGCTAGTCTGGTGCACAACTGTGGTAAAGACTTAGACCTAAAGCCAGTCATCATTCTGTTATTAATGGATCCCTGTCTACAAAACGGAGATAATGGCCTACTCCACATTAGCTATTCTGCCTGCAAGGCCAGGGGAGCAGCCCTCATTCTGCGTGTGGACAATGACTACTGCAATATATCAGAATTATAAAACAAAAAATTATGCTATTTAGCTACTTTTGCTGTTACATTCCCCCTGCCAAGCTCTGCCTGCAACTCATTGTCCAGTCTCTGCAAGTAAACATTGTGCTAGCATCTAAAAGCAAAATACAGCTGTGGTGTAATACCTGATCAGCTAGAAGCCACTAAACAAACAGAACGCCAGCTTTTTTCCTTTGTTTAAAATATTATTACTGGGAACAAGCCATCACTCTTGCTGCTTTCGTGCTTCAGAGCCCACATTAGGCTTTTAAATCTGACCTAGTTTGGGCTCGAAAGTTTCACAGAGAGTCTGGAGATGCTACCAACACTAATCAATACATTACAAACACTAGAGCGTCTCCCTTTGCTGACGATGAGCAAAGGGTTAGGAAGCCACAGTACAATTGCACCATAGCACATAGGGGGCCCTTCCTCCCCTCATTCCTTCTGGCTTCCTTAATACTCCATGGAGTTAATCATAGAATCATAGAATGGCTTGGGTTGGAAGGGAACTCAAAGCCCACCCAATCCCAAACCCCTGCTGTGGGCAGGGCAGCCACCAACCAGCCCAGGCTGCCCAGGGCCCCATCCAGCCTGGCCTTGAGCACCTCCAGGGATGGAGCATAAATGAAATCCACCCCAATCCTACAACAGCTCCAACAGCATCACCCTGAAAATGGAAAAATCTCCACTTTCCCTGCAGCAAGCAATCAGCGCTGATACACTGCAGGAGTTTTTGTGGAGCCTGGTGACATTTTTTATGTGTTTGGATGGGCTGAGTCTATAAATAAAGGCTTTGCGGCTGGAAATGCCTGCCTTCAAGTCTCATTTGTTTTAGCTGTCCTCAGGATTTCCCTCAGAGCTGCTTCAAGTGATGCTATTAAGAGGGTCGTGTCATGCAGGGGACAGGCAAGGCAAAGTTCGCAGTAGATAATGAGTCTGCACTCACAATAGACCTGTTAAAGGGTATGGTTAAGTCCCAAGACCAGTGCTGGAGTAGATGGTCTTCAGCTAGAAGTACAGACATCAGAGGGAGGTCAAAATGCATCTGGCCACAAACTGAGACCACACAGAGGCCGCTACCGCATGCAATCCTGCCACTGCACAATGGCACGTAGGACCGACGCAATGGGTCACATGCAGGGAGGTGACAGTCAAGGCACAGGAGCACACAGCTGAAGTGTGGGAGGGGACATGGAAGTAGCTCACATGGAAAAGGAGGGTGCAGCATCTCTGGGCTTCAGAGGAGGCAGGGCTGGGCCCCACGCTCCAGGAAGAGCAGGAAGCAGCAGGGAAGTTGCTGCCTCATCATGAGGTTTGGGGCACAATAGGTTGAAAGCAGTATCTAAAAGGTCTGGGAATCACACAGAGGAGAGAAGATGGAGTTATTCATCTGTGAGGATGTTCAGTTTACCCAAGCAAAGAGCACATTCAGGATGTGAGGAAAGGATAACAATTACAGAAAAGCGTTTGTCCCACTTCACATCCTTTTAGCTGAAGAGAAGAAGAGGCAAAAAATGAAGGACTGTCCTCCAGTTGTCCAAACAAAGGTCTGAGGATGAACAGCAAGCTGTGGCTACAGCAGCTACTTGCTGCTGCAATTTGCAATGTAAATGAGGATGTTGCAGGGTCATGCAAAACCATGGGCCAATGGAGGAATGCTCCCCAATCCTTATATCTGTGCTTGCTAATTTGAACATCTCCAGAATCTTTTTACCAGATAACTGGTCAATAACAAAGCTAAAAGATGCTCAACAATAAAAATAACTAATTCATCGGTATTTTTAATGTCACTAATACCAAGGTTCCAGATGAAAGGTAGATGATAATGGAACTAGGGGGAAACAAGTGGAGGACAGCTAACCCTGCAGCACTTCTTGAGAGCTGCCAATAGCTGACTCAAGGCAATCCCTCCCCTGTGCTCACTCCATAACTGTGATGTTCTGCAGGTGATGTCTCTCTTAGAGATAACTACAACAAAGATAAGAACCAAAACTTGGGGAGGAAAACAAGTGGCCACCACAAAACACATGGGATCATTTCTATTCAGTTGCCCACTGTGGCAAACATGCTCTTTTGAGCATGTTATCATATGTGTAATTTAAAAATACAGGGCATGAAGATGAAGATCAATCCCAATTTACGCTAAAGAATAGGTTCATACATTAATCATAATGTATCTTGAGTGATTTATAGCTGATATAACCATTTTACAGATGAGTAATACATGTTGCAAGTCCATCAACAGAAGATTTAATGGATAGGCAATCAGTCAGCCCACATGACAGCTAATTAACCATACACTAAGACCTCTCCCTGTGCCCTACAAACCTTTACGGTGCTGGTCACAAACTCACCTACAGCACTACACCTTGCAGTGTTAACGAAAGCAAGTTGACCTTGCCATTAGGCTCTAGCTCTCCACCTGAGGCCCAGTGCAAAAGGGCACAACTACCTAACACGGCAGCCAGCCTGGTGCCTGGCAGGGTCCTGCTCCGCCAGGGCAGGAGGCACGCAGTGTTTCCTCTCTCAGTATCTGTGTGTCCACCAGCAAATGCCCCTCACAGGACTCTCCATCTAGCATGCTGTGACTCTGGGATACGGATACATCTCCTTTACTCTTGAGTTATAATAATTCACTTCTACCAAAGGCCAGAGGGGAGGAGTATGAACTGGCAACAAGAAGGGAGGCAGGAAGGAAGGAAGCGAAAGAGAGAAGGAGAGAGAGAGAGAGGAAGAAAGAGAGAAAGGGAGAGGGGGGGAGAAAGAGAGAGGGAGAGAGAGACAGAGGGGGAGCAAGAGAGAG
>NC_034410.1:66371589-66486804 GCF_002078875.1 Numida meleagris | reverse complement strand
GGGGGAGGAGAGAGGAAGGGGGGGAAGAGGGAGGGGGAGAAAGAGAAGAAAGAGAGAGGGAGAAAGAGAGAGGGGGAGAAAGAGAGAGAGGGAGAGAGGTAGGGTGAAGCAGTGCCACTAAGAAGTGAGCCAAAGGCACACAGGTTTAGGAATGGTTGGATTCTCTTCATGCAGGATGTCCTATTTTCCCAGTGAGCATCCTGTAGAAAACGCAAGAATCCCAGAGGTGGTGGATAAGCCAGAGCAGCCTGTTCAGTGGAAAAGGAGGCCTACAGATTTTTGAGGCTTTTTTTCTTGGTTTGTACAGCATGGTCTGGCAAGTTTTGTGGTTTTGGTGATCCTCAAGAGGATCACCAAATGTCAGAGGGGCATGGAGTCTGTGGCTCCCTCTCTGCAGCGCCAAGGACTGGTGGGATCCAGTGACATTGTGGTGGACAGCTAGGAGCTGGAGGCAAACGTAGCACTACACCCATGGAATGGAGAGGAGAGGAGACCTGACAGCTGCTGTAAGACCTATACTACAACCCCAGGGTGGATAGTAATGCATCAAGCCTGGTCAGCAGAACCCACTGCTCCGCTCTTGTTTTCTTGATTTCTCCTGAAAATGCAGTAACAAGGCCGTACATCTGAAAATAGTCAAAATAGCAAAAGCTGAACAAATACCTGCTTGCAGAATGCTTTGTGTCCAAGCTCAGACAGTTAAAAATACCATCAGGAGGAAAGCTGGAGAAAATCTCCTCCGTTTGTTTGGTTTTTTTATGGATGTCATTGCAATCGAGCATATCAAAACACTGTAAACTCAGCCAGGCAGGCACCTCCCTTGGGTCTCCAAAAGGCTCTGGAAAACACAGTAATCAATGTCCTGATGGGATCCCATGATGCCCTTGCTCCCATTTAAATCAGCACACTGACTTCAAGGGCAAAAGTTTATTTCTTACATTTTAAAAGCTAGATAACCTTTTATGGACTATCTGTGCTACCGTCTACAGCAATCTCTTCCCTGTAATCGCTTCAAAAATCTTTTAACTACCATGTCATTCAGAAAGATTTCACTTAGATAATAAACAGCACGCACGTTATGTTCCTCAAAGTGGTTATCAGCAAAGGACAAATATCCCAACAATGTAGCACCATGTTATTAAAGCATGTCCAAGGAAGAACAAAACAGACAACCCATCTGGAAAGCTGAAGGGGCAAATCTCATGCATCTCATTCTGTCCTTGAGTTTGTGAGTTCGTATTTCATTAATTTTTGATGCAAGTAGTGAAAAATAATGTGAATTAGTATAACTAATAACAAGTTACTGGAGAAAGGAGAAGCATAGCTGAATATAAAAACAATTTTCCTAGTGAGAAACAGCAGAACTTATGAGCAAAATCTTCACACTTTAGTGTCTTTCTAATTGTAATGGACAGGGTTGACCTTGAATGTCCAGTGCTTTTTGTTTTTACTTCCACAACCAAAATTAAACCAGCCACACAGCAAACCTTCCAAAACCAGGGCATTTGCGTTCATTGCCTTTGCAAAACTAGAGCCAAGATTTTCTGCTCTGCTCTACCAAGCTCCTCTAATTCCTCTGTTTGAAAAGTCTCTCACACAAATTTCTGGTTGCATTCAAGGCTTTATATACTCTTTTTTTAACCTTCTATTCTTTCATAGGGCTGCTATTTTGAGGAGGTTCCTCAGCATTTAGGTGAGCATATAATGCTGTTACTGCCATGTCCTTAATTATGCCTTTTTTTCCTCTTTTACTCATAAGCACTAATTGAGTCACGATCTCTTTGCAAATGTGACTTAACCTGCTGTTCCCCTGCTTACTCAGGCACCACAACTTAAAAAAATAACAGCACTGGTAATTAACTGAGGGCTGGCAATATAGCTTGGCTCTCAGCCCCTGGTGGGTAAAAGTTCAAGGGAAAAGTAAGATGTATAAATGCACACTAAGTGAACCAGAACTAGGCACCAATCAGACATACAAGAAAAGCAAAGGCAAACTTTAGATATCATGTTGAAGAAACCGAGAAAAGTGCAGCTTCTGTATTCAGTCTGAGTGGTGCAAAGCCTTTGTAGCAGAAAGAAGCATCAGGTTATACAGAGGTTGCTGCTCATCGGGCAGGAGAGAGGGCAAGCAGCTCAGGGCAGGGGAATACTTTTAACTGGGGAATGCACGCAAGCAAAGATGCAAGAGGCAGCAAAACCTCTTCTGGCTCTCTTACATGTGAAACCAAACTCCCAGCTAGTGCAGCTAATGAACGTTGCAACTCACCCTAAACTGGAGAACAAGCATGGTGTAAGCTCAGTCGTTTTTTCTCTCACTCCCAATTTTCTTTGCTATTCCCCTGCAACCATCTCTCTCCTTTCTCCTTACTCTTATGCTATTCATGGGCCAATTATAAAGGCTTCATGCAGCCAATTTAATACCCCCGAATCCCCATCAGTTATAATCATAGCGGTGGAGTCTAGTGGATGAAGAGGCTGCTTCATATTTCAAAGCTTAATGAGTTCCATTTCTTTTAATGTTATACTTCTATTAAAATTCATGGTCATTTTTCTCCATTAATTTCATTTATGAATTAATTCCTTCTAATTTTCTAAAGCATGACGTGACCAGTGACTTATGTAGGTCATGCCAAACGAGTGTCAGTAAAACCTTTATAACGCAACATCTTGTATTCTGTACACCTTGATCGTGACCCTCCCACATTTTATAATTGGGACTCACAAGGCAGGAGGAAGAAAAGGGACAGTGTTCATAGTTTATGTTCAGAGAACAGTGAAAAATTAAGGTGATCCACATTACAGAAAGAGCTCTCGTGTAGAGGGAATTCTGTGCCTGAGATATAAGAGAGCTCCGCTTCACTTAGTCACAGAGAATAATATATGGGCAGAAAGAGTACAAAGCCTGGATGTTATGATGTCTTCTCTTTTCTTCTATTTCTCCTCGAAGACTGAGTAGCATGCCAGAAGGCAATCACATCCTCCAGGTAAATGGAATAAGAAGCTAAGAGTATTGAAAAGCATCTATCTAGGGCAGCTCACAGCACACCAACACCTGAAGAAAAACTGCTAGAAGTTTACTAGGATTCTACCAGCACAGTGCATGCATCTGGTATCAAAGCCATATGGGGCAGCAGAGCACCGCTGAGAAGGGTTGTGCTCAAGCCTCAGCAGTTCTGCCCTGCAGCGGTCACAGCAGGGGCAGCTGCAGGCCCAGCAGCAGGTACATCATGTCAATGAACCACAGCCAGCACACTAGGGCTGCTTCTTTGAAGATTTTTCCATGGAGAGGCTCAGTAAAAGTGGGTAATTGCAACCTAAACATGGCAACTTGTTAGTTAAGATTCTCCAATCTGCCTTCCTGCTCTGGTTACGTGCCCTGATAAGAGCACCTACAAGACAGTTTATTGGTGCAAACAGTCATTGCAAAAACTCCTTCTTCCTCCCAAACAGTCAGTAAAGCATGACAAGTCTCAAAGGCCTACTTTGCACAAAATACTGCATCGCGTAATGCCCAGGGCCATATTTCCTTCACTCTCACACTGATTCATCATCCCACTGCTCCAGTTTAACACAGTACAGAGGTTCTCAAGAATTGAAAATTATTCTTAGAGATCATTTCTGATGCGGCTCAAGAGTTAGTTGAAACAAATAAAGCAGTGTGAAGAACATTTTTTTCCTGCTCCATACTGTTTCCACCATAGTATCATGGCATTTTCTATTGCTATGCACAGTCTGTTTTACGCATATTAAAAAGATTCCCACAGAGCTGCTCACAATTTACAGGGAGAAATTCATCTTTCAGCCACACAATTGATAGCTGCGGAGACTAGCCAGCAGCAATCAGAGCTCATAATACATTGCTTCCTCAGCAAAAAACATAGTTCTGTATGTAAACCTGCAAATTTTGGGTCACCAGCAAACTCTGAGCGTGTAGTTATTATCAGATTAACTCATCTAGCTGAAAGTAGGAGTCCTTAAAACACTCAAAGATATCATTATTTTGTTAAATTGCATTAAATTGTCAAAGATGCCTAAAATATTTGATTGTTTGAGCTCCAAAGAAGAACACCATTCCGTAAACCAATCTAAAGAAACTTTGATATTTGCAAGATCGGATGGAAGCATTAAGTACAAAGCCTGCTCACATCTCCCTAGCGTAGTTGGAAAAACAAAGGAAAAGTGATCTCTAGCTCTGCTTTTAGTCTAAAGGAATTCAGAGTCCACAGAATCCTAATTGCACTGCTTACCATAGCACCAGAAAACACTCAGATGCTGGAATGACATAGGATCCTATATAGAAAAGAATAGCAGTGAGCTGGCTACTTTATGGGCATACAAAAATGACAAGATCTTTCTCTCAGACTAATTATTGGAAAAGTCTGGATTCTCCAACACAAAACATTGCCCTTCAGAGCACAGAAAATTGCTTTAAAAAGTAATTATTATTCACAGAAAGGAATCAGAACAATTTTGGAAGAAAGGAAGCAGAACAGTTCTGAAGTAACTAAATTTATTATCTTGCTAGGCAAAAAATAAATAAATAAATAAATAAATAAAAAGAAGAAGAAAAAAGAAGAGAGAATGAGAACACAGAAATACAGCACATACGTGTTTCAGTATTCAAACTCAAGTCCAAAAACTGTTAAGGGTTTATGGTAAAGTCAACCAATTTTCTAAGTAGCCACTCATTTCAGTCCTTCAGAGAGGACTTAGCTGCCTGAATGCCTGAATCAAGAGCCATTTTAGATGCTCTTAAGTTTGCAAGGCATCTATGTGGGGCCAACACATTCAACATGAGACTGGAAATCCACATCCTCCTGGAGAAGCAGCAGGAGTGTACAAGATGGAGGCATCTGGAAGGGCATTAGGATGCCTCTACTTGGAAAACTGGGCCTCCATCCTCTTCTCTTAAGCATTTCTAATGCAGTTTACTCAGAATTTACATTTGCATGCTGCTGTATGTGCAGTTTGCATCATACACTCTCTGACTGCATCACTTTAATTATGACAGTTCTATCTGCCCTGATTTTGTCCTAAGGCAATTTATAGCCCAGATAAAACAGACCTGAGAAAATATTTTTTGATTCTACTATGAAAGCGTGATTGACTTCATACACTGCTTTTCCAAGAAGAAGAATTTAGGAGATATTCTCACAGAGGCAGAGAGCTTGATGCCAATAATCAATACTATTTTTCCCTTTAAGTTATCTGTATGAATCTTGTTCAAAGCTCAAGAGGATGGCATAGCTCTAAAACTACTTACCTTTCTTGCCCTTCCCCAGCAAAACATATTGAGCAGAACAATAAAGTGACTCAGTTATACTGTGTTCTCTAGTTCATGTTACATCCTCTGCGTATTCCACCATTCCAAGGTGCTCTCAATAATTAATAAGAAATAACATTGGAATGCTTAGCTGAGCTAAACTCTTTGTGAGTTACCCATCAGCGCTGTTTATTTTCATTTAGTGTAACTGTTACACCAGAAATCCTTTTGCTCCAAAGAGACAGGACACACAAAAGACAGGAAATGCAACATTCAGGATTCCTTGTCCTTAATTTGCCTGGGGACAATTCACAGCTTATGCTGCGTGCTAAGGTCTGTACCACCCGGCCCGTGCTGGTTAAGAACTGCTCTGCCTACACTCAAGGGAAGAAACAAAGCCACAAGTAAAAGATCAGCATTTTTAAAACATATCCTAAATCATTGTTTCTGACTTTATTTCCAAGGGAAATGGCTACAATGCATTAAATACAGCACACTCAGATAGGGAACATGGACTGTACAGTAACCTGAAAAATTCACGCAGTTAAAGTGACCTTACTGGATCCGATAACGCAGTCGGTCTCTTTCCCATCAGCTCTGACGGCTGCAATCAAAAGGAACAGAGGGTGCTGATACTCTGAAATAACTTGTTTATTAACCAGAAGGCCTAGCAGTACCCAGTGAGAAGCTGTATGCCATGAGAAGGGGTGACATCAGTAACTGAGAGAGAATTGATAAGAGTTCTGTTTAATATTCTTTTCTAATTTTAATTGCTTTGACCCCTCTTCCAGCCTCCTTTCATTTCAGTCAAAATTGTTGCGCTTATTACAGTGTTACCATTACAGAAATTGCATTCTCCCCATGAATATGGTTGTGTCTTGATAGAATGAAAGAAGTGAACTATTCACTTCTCCAGTGAAAAGCTGAGGTTCTCTACTGACTGTTTTGGCAAATTTTTACAGATTATTTAAATTCTTTGTGGGGAAAACCCCCACCCATTTTCCAGCTGGTTCCTCCTACTGTTTCATCTACACTACAGTTTCCTCAATGTTGTGAATCATTTTCAAACAGAAATTTAATTTGGTTGGTTTCTTCTTGTAGTATGTGCAAACAGCACTGCTCTGAATAGCCATTTTTCTAATCAAAAATGAAGGGACAGATTCACAGGGGAGAATCCCTTGCACAGAAGCAATTACTAAAAGGCAAACATTACGGTTGCTTTTATTGACTTCAATAACAGCTGGTAGTTTTCTGTCTCTTTGATAGTCAGGCAACAGACTGAAAAATGAGACGGAATGAACTTCAGGAATTCACTTAAGCTTTAACCAAGCGGATGCATCAAGAGAATATGGAAGTCTTTCTCCATTTCCAAAGCAATCTCTCCTTTGAAGTATCAACTCATCCCTGCTCCATTATGTGAATACTCCTATTTACCTAATCCAGGTTCATCTTTTCCTCATGCAGAGGACAAAATCAGAATTCCCTCTTATTTCTTGCATTACTACTTGTTTTGCTGCAGTGCATGGCAAACTCTGGTCCTCTGGGGCAGCAGCACAGCATGGAAGCGATGTTGACAGGAGGTTCCTACATTTCAGTTTAGCTCTAATGATGGCTAAGGTATTACTAGCTACTGCAATTACAGAGCTTCATAAACTAAATGATCATGCAGCTGAGCATATTGAGGTGCTAGTAATTTCCATTCCGGTGATTAAGAAGCCTTTGGAGTAGTAAAAGCTCACCAAAGAGGTATTCCAAAAAAAGAAAAAGAAATACAATCACTGCAGATTGTTTCCTAACAGAACAGAACATCGTTTAACTCTATTTCACAGAAGGCTTTTCACAGTTAATACAGGGAGCTGCAAATTGCCTTCACTTTCATACCTCTTGAGAGACTACCTGGTGGCAAAAAGGTGCATGAGAACATGAAAGAAAGGAAGGGACATATCTTCACGCAGAGACAGGACGCGACAGGAGGAAAAAGCACCCAAGGATGTGGGCAGCAAGCAGCTGCTCCTCCTTGAACAGTCCTCCAGCAGTCATTCAGTGGAAACTTACCCCATTACTTCATGGCTCTTTTAGTTTACTTTGCTGGCACAAAATTAATTCCTTTCTACATACAAGAGAAATTTGTCTGTCCTAATGAGACTGGAAAATTAATTCTGATGAGTAAGACAAAACAGGCACACAGCAAAGCTGAGAGTCATGGTCTATTATATCCCTACATACCATGAGGAAGTTTGGGCTCCAGTTCACAAAGCAGCAACGCAATGCAATGACGCTCACCTCAGTGTGAGGCGGTGACACCAGAGCCAGTGCAAAGGCCAGTCCACAAATGACTGTTAGAGGTCTATCTAACACTACACACAACTACTGGAGTAAAAGTAATGCCATGAGACTCTTCCCCCAGCTCTGAAAGAGAGTGAGGAAAATGTTGTTCTCTAAATCCCCTTTCTAAGCCAGCACAGCTCTATTCATCAGCCACAGGGAGCCTCGTCTTTATTTAGGAAATGGTATTTATAATGCACTGCTATACTCTATGTCAGTTCCCAGAGGACAGTCTGTGCCGTCTCTGTTGCTCTAGTGGAAGTGAACAGCTGCTTTCTAGATTTCCCGAAGCCCTGGTGCAAAATAAATCCTTCTCTCTTCACTTAATTTTAAAGAGCAACTACAGTTGGGCAGGGAATATATGTGGGAGAGGAGCAAAAGCAAGGAATGAATTATTTTATATCATTTCACCTCTGTATTATCTGTAAAGTAATCATTTAAACTACAAAACTGGCAAAACTAAAAGTACCATCACAAGAGTGGCCGAGGAACTGCCACAAGGTACAAACATCATCTCCCTCTTCCCTTTCCCCATGGCAAATTCACCCTTCTCTACTCCACAAAGTCTTTACTAAAATGAAAGAAAAAGGAATCTAAAACTGAACGTGTTTCATCCAAGAGGAAAAGGGAAAATGAGAGCAACCAATATACAGATTTCCTTCAGTTCCTATAATCTAGCCTTCACAGGGCTAAGGTCAAGATTGAATCGTTGTTTCCATTTCACTTCTTATTTTTAGCAGGTTTATACAGCTCTGTTGACTTAATATACCCTAGGTTGAAATCCAGTTTACAGAGTAGGAGAGCCAGTTGTTTAATCTGAAGAGGTCGCGCAACTAGTCTCAAGGGTTACCTTGAATTATTTTCATTTCTGGACACGTCCAACTTTAAAATTCTCTCTTTTAAAAGCTGAGACAAGCCTTTAGGTTCTTCCATGAAGAAATCTGGAGGGGGGAGCCCCTTGATCTTTTCATCCCCTTTCTATTTGTCCCATGTGCTATAAAGCTTTCCTCACCATTCTCTTTTTAACCATGTTCCCACAGCAGAATGAGGTGTTGGTACCCATGCTCAGACGCACTGGGGAAGACAGCAAGCGCTATAATGCTCCCTAGTACTCGTATTTATGGGGAGGTATATTCATGTTTCCACCATCTGGTTACCTTTTCAGTTATCACTGAATGCTTCATCTCACGTATGATTACAGTTACAATGCTGCCCTTTACATTCAGGCAGTTCTACTAATGATGCACGTCTGATAAAAATTCACCTGATGCTTGAACTTCACCTGGAGTTTAGCAGCATGCTGCCATATCTCCAAATACAATTATGGTTTAACAGCGTGGTGTCTCATTTCTCATTTCCTAACTAGATAGAATAAAAAGTAAATAAAAAGTAACACATATATTTAATCTGCAACCTCTCATCCATGTGTTTGCATTTACACACAGACTCGCACACACAAACTGTAGATTATATTCATTCACATATACATCAATTTAATGTCTTCTCTTCTTTAATCAATTATCCATGATAATCCATTGTATTCCCCCAGGTACTTAGCCATCAAAGCCACTTTAAACCTCTTCTTGAAGATCAAATGGCTCTTTAATCCATTTATTTACAGTTTACTGAGTTATAGAAAATTAATCGGGATCATAAGTTAGCTGCTGCAGCAAGCCTCTTCTGAAGGCTGCTATCACTGCAGACAGTAATTCTCAGAGAGACAACAGGATGGGGAGGAAGAAAGGAACAAATCTCCCGATGTCTGTTCCTTGCATCAGCCACCGTCAGTGACTGCCTCCCTCTGATCCTTGTTTGATCAAACTCTACTCCATCAAATCCATTTAAATGAATTAGCACTACTAAGGTAACAGAAGAGCTAATTAGTCTTAAACTTTGTAGTTAAGTTCTTCATACTCTGTCTTCTAGTGTCTGGCAGGCTAAGCAAGAGGTTTTCTTCTGAAGTTCACTGTGCACAAAAACGTGTGCATAAGGAAGTATTTGAATTGCACAAGAGAGATCCCATTTTTGGACTCTGCAAGTTTCACTTTATTGTTACATACAAACATTCTCCTCTTCGCATTGCTGCGTACTAGCCATCCTACTGATGAATACTTACTGGCCAGCTTTCTGGATATGATTGGTATTGAACTGCTATAATTAGTGTTGGTTAGGTAGGGCTCCACAAATTTGAGGCCCAACTAATTAATGCACATTCACATGTTTGCCATGCGTATTCACACCAGTTCTTCTCCACAGCGGCAGAGAAACCGAATCAGTTAAACTGATGGACTATGAGAACCCGAATGAATTTCTTATTAATTCTGCAAAGACCCATGATATTATTAATAGTCATGTTTGCATATGCATATAAACACAAATACAGTAACCTCTAAAATTCTGTTGTGGCTTTCAGAAACTGTAGGAGAAGAGAGAAGAACAAAGCGTGGCTGTTACGATGAGGAAGTGAACAGAATTTCTGTTGCCAAGTGGTGCTGCAGGAGGACTCCAAGTAAATGCAAAATTGTCAAGGTTTCAGTTTTCCTTCTCCTCTAAAGATGATATTACAATCATGACCTATGTTTTCCAATTATATATAGTGCAATAGACATGCTGAAGCTTTGCTGATGCTATAATCAGTTCTCAGGAAGAGATAACAGATAAAACTTTTCTTCACCAGAGAACGTATACATATGATGTCATGCCACCCAGAAATGATTCACATCACTTTTTTGACATGGTACTTTCAAATGATTTCACAAATGACCACTTGATTTCCAATTATTCCTGTGGTTAAGTGATAATGTCATCAGACTAGAATGTTGTCATAGAGTAGATGTCCCCTCCTGCCATATAATGTCTATTTACTTTATTTCTGTTACAGAAATAGAGATAGAAAATACAGACAGAAATAGATCCTGTGTAAAAGGCAACGTGTATCTGACAGCACTGTTGCCAGAGAGTCACAGCGTGACTGCGTCTGAGAACAGACTGCTTCCATGCTACAGCCAGGTTACTTGCTAAAATACACTTTTATGTTTTTGTTTTTAAATTATACCCTTTCATAAATAAGTTGGATCCCAATAGTCCAGAATTCTGTGTCTTAAAATTTGTATTGATAAATAAATGCTATTTAAGCAACTAGACTGCTGGGTATTCATTTAGTAGAATTATTGAATAAAGGCACTTGGATGAAATCAATAGGAAGATGTCAGAAGGAGAAAATTAAAATAGATCCTCCTAATTTAATGTGACAATTTCTTCTGGCTCTCTGCCATGAAAAAAAATTGTACTGACTTGTATCCTTGTGCAATGACATATCAATAAGCATCTATTTGTAAGTCTGGGCATTCAGTTCTTCATTCACATATTCCAGTCTGCTGCTAGAGAGATGCGATCAAATTATGCAGCATCTGCACAAGGCTGCTTAAGTCTGCTCTTCCTCACACTAATATAAAACAATGCAATAGAGTTAAATTCACACAAATAGCTGCACAGGGAAAAAGAAAATCGAGCCAAGTGAATCCAATCTTCAATACCTTATCCTTTTTTTCCTGATTACAGTTCTACTTTATAATGACATTAGTCATCTCCCAGAACACTGCAGCTATCAGATAAGGCAGGTAAAGACACAACAGAGCTCTCATGAAGTATTCAGGCCACTGTCACAGTTTCCTTGATTGTAGTCAGCATCAGCACAAAGAGAAGAGCCTGTGAATCCTGTGTCTGCTCTTAGCATGCCAGGCACTTGTCTGGTGAAGAACATCTACTGCTTCTCTCTCCATTCTTCTTATTTCCAGATTTCATTTCTAAACATCCTAGGCTAAACTCAATTCAAAGGCTACTACTGACTGTACAAAAATACATCCCAGACAGAATGCTAGGCAGGCATTCTCAAAACTCAAACTATATAAGCATTTTTTGGCATAGCATCAAACTCTGCTATGTGTGGTTCGTTCTTCCTTTTGCCTAAAGGGGACAACTGTACATGCATTTCCTGGACAGGAGGAGGAAGAAAAATAATGTAGCACTTTCCAAGCTCTGATGTTCCCACCAAAATATGGAAATGTGATTCTCTATGCACCTGCAGTGTCTTGCATTAATGCATAGGGTAAAATCATCAGGGCCTATAAACACCTCTCTCCTCCCCATCACCTGTGAGTAATCTGAAGCACATCATACAACACATTTTCCAGCAACCAAAAGATGGCAGTGTTTCAGAGCATTACACATGTCTATGTACAAAAAGGCAGCTTGTTTGATGGCTACGGGTAGTGTTATATGTTGTCATCAAGGGTTAAGAATCAGCTGGTTTGTGATACTGCAGCACAATGATAAGGAAATAAAACGGTAACCTATGAAAACATAGGAACCCAATGCAAAATCTACTAAAGTGTTCTCAATATTCTTCAAGGCTATCATACCAGAGCTACAATCAAAGTTGCATATATGCTTGTAAGACGTGTGGGTGTGATGGTAAAGTATATGTTTCAAAGGCTTTGGCAAGGAGCTGAGCTAAGCTTCACGTCACAAATGCTGTTTGAGCTCACTGTTTTGCACAGTAATCAAACAGAGGGAGGAGAAATCATACATATGTCTCCCAAACCGATGCAATTTGCTTTTAATTGTGCAAATCACCTGACAATCTAGTAGTTGTATCTTTTCAGCTCATCTCTGCTTCATGGTAACTTGGAAATGAGGCATCATAAGATCATAAGAGTGCGCAGCCATTCTCTGACCTTTAAGTTGAAAACACATTTTCACCTTCAGCGTCTATCCTCCTACAACATTTGCAGAAAAGTCTACATCCCTCAAACGTCTGCAGAGAACTACAAGATCATTACACGTATTTTTGAGAACTTACAGTATGTTTCAGCATGCAGTGCTACTCTCACATCTCCTGTAGATAGACGCTCCAGCCCATCACAGAGGTCTTGAGTAATGCAAACGTATGCAGAGGGGCTACAGAAGCCTTGCAGAGGCTCTCACCTTCCTGTGCAACTGTAGGTATATGCTATTGGCACATTTTCTCAGTCCATTCCCAATGCACAGCTAAGCCCTTTTAGCAGCCCATGAATCTCCCACACCAGCCTTGCATTAACTGTTTACATTTCAGTTCTTTTTCCTGTGCTTTCTGCACTTCTGAAACTCTCACTTATCCCTTAGATCATCTTATTTCTGCAGGTTTTATCTTGTCTTCATTGACCTTCCCCACCCTCTGGCCACCATGTGAGGGCAGTACACAACACTTCTCAAACGCCCTGTCTGCTGCGTTTCCTGAAATGTTTGTGATCTCCCACATCCTACAGTGTTTCCAAGCACAGCAGTCGCTAACTGGAATCTTTCTTGGATGTAACCTTCCCATTTCATCTTTCCTCCTTTCATTTTACATGACCAGGGGACAAACTGAATTTCTGTGGTGGAAATGTAGATCATTTACAATTATATAATTATTTGAGTTGGAAGGTACCTCTAGAGGCCATCTAGTCCAACTCTCTTGCAATGAGCATGGACATGTACAGCGAGATCAGGTTGCTCAGAGCCCAGTCCAACCTGACCTTAGATGTCTCCATGGATGGGCCTTCCACCACCTCTCTGGGCATCCTGTTCCAATGCTTCACCACCCTCACTGTAAAAAACTTCTTCCTTACATTCAATCTAAATCTCCCTTCCTTTAATTTTAAACCATTTCCCCTTGCCTTATCATGGCAGACCCTACTAAAGAGACTGCCCCCTTACTTCTTAAAGGCCCTCTTCAGATACTGAAAGGCCGCAATCAGGTCTCTCTGTAGCCCAGCTCCGCTGTTACTGATGTATGAAGACTTAAAGAGTGGAAGAGTAGCAAACTGGAGGAGAAAAGATTTCACAGCTAAAGAAACTGCATGTCAACCTAAGAACAGCATCCAATTGGTATCTCTGCTGCTGGATTTCCTCTTGATGCTACTGGCTTTAATCTTCAGATCTATGTCACCAGTCAGTAAAATGCAGATAATATTACCTTTCTACTTGAAAGATACTATAAAGTTTTTAGTATTTGGAATCTATGAGGTTATTCCAGCACAAGCACCATAGAAAACCTCAAGAGGAAAAGAACAAGCTCATGTTTATGGGAAAGCTTATGAGTCCATATCAAGGAAGAGTGGAAAAAGTAGTATTTTAGAAGATGCTTTGTGAATGAGCACCAAGTATCCTGTGTGCTGGGTGAAATGGGACACCTGTGGAAAAACCATGACCAAATAGTAATCTATATATGTGTGTGTGTGTGTGTGTATACATAGATATTCTGATATACAAATATGTATATATATATATATATATAGTACTTCAACAATAACAAAAAATCTTCCAGCTTTTGCTCACTCACAGAAGTGTGGAATTTTCTATCACAGGCACCCTCACAAGATAGAACACTGCTTTTCATTTCTGCCATTAGTTATTAAAACATTCTCTCATTTTCATCTTCACTGTGACCTTTTCCCTTGTTTCTCATTTTCCACCTCTGTACAACCTCTCTAATGCTCTTTTCCATCCTCCCAGGCCATAACATAACATTGCACAGCAAGGCAAAGACACTGTCAGGATGGTATCTCCTTGAGAAACTGTTTTCTTTGGATTACTACTGCCCTCCTGCCAGACATGTGATTCCCATTAGCATCAGTGTGAACTCTGTTGCAAAGTGACTGTAGTTTGTAGCTCACAAGCTCTCCACCAGCCTGCGGGGGCTCTGCTCATTAAATACTGCCATTTTGTTTAGATAGTTGGGAGTGCTGATTTATTTACTCATATTTTAACTAGAATGGACTGGTTTCAGTATTTTTTATTCCTCTTCTACAGCCAAAAATACAACTTTCTGATGAGTCTGAGCTAAAATTTCTCTTACATCATGCAAGTGGCTGTAAGTCCAGAGAGTGAGAAAACTCCAGTGAGCCCTTTGTGACTGCAGGACTGTGGGAAAGGAGGAAGATGTCCCTTTCTCAGCTGAATAAATAACATTTGATTGGAAAAACACCTGTGACAGATTGTGGAATACACATTAGAGTATGTTTATTGCTTTAATGTTTTGAAAAAAAGTACATAAAAACAGGATTCTTTTTCTCAAGATTTTCTTTAAAATTAGCTATTAAGAACTGTGGTAAGTACGCCATTTACTAATGTATCATGGCTATGTACATTCCTGGAATGTCATTCAAGTACATACAGTCATTTTTCCCATTTCAACCTTCAGTGTCACTTAGACTCTCAGCTTAGCAAAATAAGCCATGTCCAGGAAGCTGGGCCTCTTGGGGTCAAACTGGAACAGTGTTATCCTAGCAGACAGCACTGTTGTGACAAAATCACTGAGTTTTAATGACCTTTTGCAATAGTAATCCCATAGCGGCAGGAAAAATACCAGACGATGCTAAGAAAGAGGAAAGGGAGCACTAGCGGTTAAGTAACATTAAAGAAAGAGAACTCTCAGACAAAGAACTTGATTTAATCCACTGAACGTCAGGAGAAATCGCTTCAGGAGAATGAAGAGAGAGCTGCATCCAAATAGGAATTGATTCTCATAGACCTGCAGTTCTCCTGTACTGTATTAAGTCATGTAGAGGAACTTCCCAAACACCCATACAAGTCCCCCGTTTCAAATGCCACAAAGTTCCCACACAGATTAACTAGTAAGAGAGGATGTACATACATATTTTAGGTTGTTTCAAAACTGCCTTGAAGATGCAGAAAAGGGACTTAAAAAAAAAAAAAGTGTCCCTGGAAGAGCATTTGAGGGTCCCCACATATAAAGAGAGCCATGAATTCAGCTTGAGGAAGACAATCCTTCTACAGAGTTTAAGCATCAAGTCCTAATAGCACAGTCTTGTCACCATCCACTAGGGAAACTGGCAGTCCATGGCAGAATTCACAGGCACATCACAGAAAATCCTCTCTTTGATGGCAGAAGATGAAAGGACACATACAAGTTTCCAGCTGAATTATGCGTGAAGTAGAAAATAGAGACAAGAAAGGGAAGGCAATGTGTCCCAAGATTAAGAGACCTGCAGTTCTCATGGGCTTTGCACTGTATTGCATTAAGGATATTTCCAAGTCATTCTATAATCATTTGACTAAAGGCAGAGATCCTGGTGACAGAGGACACAGAGAAGGCAGAGATACCAAATGCTTTCTTTGTTTCAGTCTTCGTTGACAAGGTCAGCTCTCGGGAATCCCTGACCCAGGAAAAAAGGGAGTAAGCCTGGAGAAATTAAGACTTCCCCTTGGTTGAGGAGAATCAGGTTAGAGATCATTTAGACAAACCCAACATTCACAAGTCCACAGGCCCTATTGCAATGAACACATGAGTGTTGAGAGAGCTGGTGAACAAGACTGCTAGGCCACTCTCAATCATCTTGGAAAGGTCATGGCAATAATGAGAGACGTTTGAGAACTGGAAGAACTTTCCAACTCCTGTGATTCTGTGATCAGCGACTTAGACAAAGTGATAGTGCCTCCTCAGAAAGTATACTGATGACACAAAACTGTGAGAATTAGATGATAACCCAGAGCACTGCCATTCAGAAGGATCTCCACAGGCTGGAGAGATGGACAGAGAGGAAACTTTTGAAATTCAACAAGGGCAAGTGCAGGGTCCTGCACCTGGAGAGGAATAAACCCATGCATCAGTAAAGGCTGGGGGCTGACCCATTGGAAAGTAGCTCTGCAGAGAAAAACTTGGGCACTCTGGTGGACAATAAGTCGACCACGAGCCAACAGTGTGCCCTTGTGGCCAGGAAGGCCAATAGTGTCCTGGGGTGCACTGGGAAGAGCATTGTCAGTGGGTTGAGTGAGGTGATCCTCCCTGTCTACTCAGCCCTAGTGAGGCCTCATGTAGAATGCCATGTAGTGTCCAGTTCTGGGCTCTCCAATACAAGAGATCCATGGACATACTGGAGAAAGTGCAGCAGAGGGCTACTAAAATGTTTAAGGGACTGGAGCATCTCTCAAACGAGAAGAGGCTGGAGGAGTTGTGTCTGATCAGCCTGGAGAAGAGAAGGCTCATGGGGCATCTGATTAATGTAAGTACATGAAGGAGGGTGTCAAAAGAACAAGATCAGGATCTTCTCAGTGATGCCCACCAAAAGGATGAGAGGCAACAATTACAAACTGAAACACAGGAAGTTCTGACTGAACACAAGGAAAAATGTAATTACTGTGAGTTCTAGAACAGGTTGTCCAGAGAGGTTGTGGAGTCTCCCTTTCTGAAGAAATTCAAAAGCTGGCTAGACACAATACATGGTACCATGCTCCAGGGGACTGTTCTTGAACAGGGAGTTGACAAGTCATCTCCAGAGGTCCTTTCCCAACTCAGTTATTCTGTGAATCTGTGACTCAGTTTCCTGTAAGTATTGAATTTGAAATATGAAATAGAAATCAAATCTGAACGTATTTACTCATTTTTAAAAGATAGGGCAATTGAGTACAGTGCTAAATTAACTGTTTAAAACGCAAATTTATTTCAAATTCTTGAGTTTTTTGGTCATTTACAGCCTTAGACTACAAGAGCACCCAAGCATGCACACCTTTTGAGTTCCAGACTCATAGGTGAACAGGCCCTTCCCATTCTAGAAAGATCACAGTTGTAGTATTTGTATTCTCAGTGTCTCGGGAGATTAATCTCTACTTACAAATGCCTTTATCAATTATTCAGAAATAAATATAAAATAGTTGCTGCACATAAAATTCAGTGAGTGGCACAATAAAGTATAGAGTGCCATGCCCTCCTGTCAGAGCATTCTATGCCTTACATAGTTGAAAGACTGGGGGAAAAATTCTCACAGCCACAGTGAACAAACGATTCTATGCAGACTCTCGTGCTGCAATAAAAGGAGTTGATGAGATGCCTTAATCAGTAAAGAACAGAGTCACAGAATTATAGAATCGTTTGAGTAGGAAGGGACCTTTAAAGGCCATCTAGTTCAACTCCCCTGCGATGAACAGGTACACCTCCACAGCCTCTCTGGATAGCATGTTCCAGTGCTCTGTCACCCTCAGTTTTTCCTCATGTTTGTACGTAACTCCTCATGTTGCACTTGTGTCCGTTGCCCCTTGTCCTGTTGCTGGACACTGCTGAAGAAAGCCTGGTCCCATCCACTTGACTCCCACCTATTATATATTTACAAACAGTGATGAATTCTCCCCTCAGCCTTCTCTTCTCCAGGACAAACAGTCCCAGGTCTCTCAGCCTTTCCTCATAAGGGAAATGCTCCAGGCTTCTGATCATCTTTGTGGCCCCCCGCTGGACTCTCTCCAGTAGCTCCCTGTCTTTCTCGAACTGAGGAACCCAGAACTGGACACAGTTCTCCAGATGTGGCCTCACCAGAGCAGAGTAGAAGGAGAGGATCACCCCCCTCAACCTGCTGGCCAGTTTTTCTTTTTTAATGTGCCCTGTGATATCATTGACACTCTTGGCCACAAGGACACACTGCTGGCTCGTGGCCAGTTCTGCTGGCCAGTTTTCTCAACAGATATTGAAAAATGGGTGTCAAAAATAAAACTTACCAATTAAAAAACCTGAGAGCTGTACAAGGCTAAAGACAATGAGCCCAATCATTTATTGATTTGCTGTTAAACAAATTACTCTGCTGAGGAAGATACTCCTAAACAGAAAATATTGGTAATCCCACTAAAGAGAAGAGAAAGATAATATTGACTAGAAGCTGAAGACAAATTTAAACAAGAAATCAGGTACAAGATTTTCTGTGGGATTCTTTTCATACTGATGGTAAATAACAACTATTTTTTCTCACAAAGTTAGGAGGACAGGATGGCTTTTACAACTATGCGTGCTGGTTATTTTCCAAGATCAAAAGTAGCAGTCAGAGCCAAGGACAACTGTTTTGCAAAGGAGAGGTGAAAGCAGCAATGACTTCCTCCAGAGTCTCACCCCTTTGAGATACTGTGGTTAATACTTGATGTCCTCAGAGACTCATAGATGATACATGGAGGTCAGAAGTCCAAAGCAGTAGGAAAACCCACAGACTGCTGTGGCTTTTTACACATCTATATTTCTTTCATTAACAGATTTGTAGTTCTTTTGAATTCACCTACCAGAGCGTCAGAGAAGACGTCCCCCAGGCATGTGCATGTTAATGGGGTAGCAGGCAGACCTCCACCACGTGAAAGATAGGAGCAGCAATGACAGTTTGGAAACCATTGATTGCATTCTTCTGCCACCAGCTGGTCTCTGGGGATAAAAGCACTGGGTGAAAGTGGATGAACCGTTTCCCAACATCAGCAGTATTTTTTAAGTTCTCATTTTCTTTCTGTTAGAGAATTTCAAAGTACTGTGATATTTGCCTATACAAATATACAAATTACAGTCTGTCTCCATTTCACTCTTACTTGTCTTTATCCTATATGTCAGTAGTAGCATGACATGATGTTGTAAGCTATGTCACAACAAGCTGATGTGTAATGTGACGAGACATTATAATCTCAAAATACCTATTTATTTTTGTTATCTCTTAAGATGGTTGACAGTGGAAAGCTTAGAGTAGACATCTAGGTGACAAGAAATAAAGAAGAAAATGGTTGAATTCTTTTACCACAAAATGCATCTCTCTACTTTCGCATTAAAATACCCAAAGCTAAGAAGGTATGTAAAAATTCAACTGAACTACAAGTGTGTGATGGTAGCTGCAAGCATTAATCTGTACTGTTTGGGTGAATTCCTCAGAAGACAATAATTTTAGAGTCCTGTTTTCTTTTTGAACCAAGCATCAGAAAAAGACAAGGAAGTACAGTGACACAAGAAAGACCTCTTAATACTGGTCATACAAGGAAACACGTCATGCTGCAGAAGCCAGCAGCTTCCTATCTTTATGACCTAAGAACCCTGAAATCACCTCTCCAGATTCCAGGCTTTCTCCATAGGATGCCTGGAGGGTATCTTCTAATACACACATCACTCCCACATCACTCTGTATTGTATCAAGCATACACTGGTCCCCTTTGATGCAGATTTGAGAAGTAGCAAGAACACAGGAAAAAAAGAGATGAAAGTTTGTTCACTGGTGCGTTCATGCTTCCACCAGAGACCAAGTCTACTGAAGCTTTTTAGTAGAAAACACCTCTGAAACCTTCTGGCAAATGGTATTTTCCACATGTTCCCCTACTGCTATTCAAAGCAGAGTTTCACAGATCTCAAGGCAAGAGAGGATCACTATGTTCTCTCCTGTACTGAAGCAGGTCCTGTACCAAACCTAGATGTTTTAGCTAGAAGGGTGTTTTCCATTCCACAGTGTACTGTCAAAGTGCTGCTTGTGCTTGAGATTTCTACATGATGACTCCATCAGCCTAAGCATGTGGAAGAAAGGTCAGAAACTCAAGTTCTCAGCCCATCTAACACAAAGAAATTATGTGGCTTAGGAAAAAATTGATGTGTGTATACTCATCCAGTCTTCTAACCACTTCAGGAAGAAGGGAAAAAGTAGGAAAGAGCTGGCTGGCTGTACACAAGGGAAGAAGAAATTTCTCCTGAGCTACGCAAGCAAACACCTGATACCCTGAAACATGAAGCATCATTCAGTAAATCTAACACAGAGTTGCAAATGCTAGGTCTACATTGAAGACAATTCAGGTAGTATTGTCATCAAGAACCAAGTTTTAAAAGTATAAATATAGGAGATCTGCCCTCTGCTAAAGCAGACAAGAGCCCTGGTCCAAGCACTCTATCATTCTTAAAAATGTGGATTAACTTGACTTTCTTTTTTCCTCAGAAATGACTTTAAGGCCTGTTTAAAAATGAAACATTTAAAACAAACAAACAAAAAAACTCCATTTCACTTTGAAAAGTCACAGGAAATAGTGACTTCCCATAACACGTTTTGTACTAATTTCTAAGGCCACTGCTAAGCAATTGCCTTTTACATCAAGAAAGAATTTATAAATTACATCTTTAGATCTTCTTGCACTTTTGTTAGTGAAGTTAAAAAAAGCTCTCCTATGCCAAAATGAGCTATTTACCATCAATAAGTACCTACCCCCAGTGATAAAATCAGTTCACAATTTCTTTTTGATGAATGGTGGAGCTACTACTGCTATCAATTACTGTTAGATCTTATTGCAAAAAGAACAGATTCTTGAACACACCAACTAAAACAAAGAAGTCAACAAAAAACTGATTAAAATCCAGTCAAAACAGATATTTTCCAATTGTGAGCATCAACACATTTTACTTAAGGTTAACTCAAACCATTTTGATCAATCTAACAACTGCCTGATGCAATGATGTGTGTGTTATTTAATCATTTCTGTCTTTTTCTGGAGTTTCTTGTTTGCTTTTAAGACAGTTACTAAAGATATACTACTCTCAAACAAAGAAGTTTCAAAGATTTCTTTTGAAATGTTAAACAAATCTGTTTCGTTATTTCCAGAATGTTGAAACGATGTATTTTTTAAAAAATATATATTTTAAAACTTTCCCCTTGCTCTACATTTTTCAGAGCAATGGGGATTTTGAAGAGTCACCGTGGTGAATCTGTCAACTTTCCTTTTTCTCCTTTAAATGTCACCTTTCTAAGTATGTTCTGGTGATAAGTATATTCACTGTCGTTATAGATAATAGGGAATTTAACACATCCACAGTGCCTCATTAGAACGTCACAAATAATCCTGGCACCAACCACTAAGAAAGTATGACTGCAAAATATCAATTAGCTGGCTCATAATGACAGCACTGGCCATCCTGGCACTGAATGTGGGAAAAACAGTATGTGATCATGTAATCAAAAGCTGGATCACAAAGCCCAAGCACAAGGGGATTGAGTTAAGCCTCCACAGACAAATACCTAAATTCTGTCATTTATAAACTCAACTGGAACTTCCTGAACACATGACTTTGCAATCTGAATAGCATTAATTAATTTAGGGGTTGTGTGTAACCAGTGGTGACTGATATGAGAGAATCATAATCATCAAAGTATCATGGTGGGAAGAGACAGGTGCCAGGTAGCCAAGTTTTTCACATTATTTCATCTGAATAACAAAGCAGGGCCTGAGTCTGCTATGAAGCTCACAGGGCTATGAGTTAATAAGATACTGGATAGCAGTCTACACGTTCTTGTAATTTACACAGTAGCACATACTTAGCTGACACATTGCTAAACACAAAAAGGAATATCGATTTCATCCCTTGATAATACCTTACATTCCCCATGAATTTTTTTCCTCGGACACAATGATTACTCTCCAAAAAAGAACACAGCAAATTTTTCACTGCTATACCTTTGCATTTAGTGTGCAGTGATACTTTGTCATTATCCACCAGTAAGGATGCAGCAGACATGAAGATAACACTGCTTGGGGAATCCTTTCCTTTTCATGAGAATACATTTTTTTTCCAATTTTTTTTTCCCCTTTCGAATTCCTGTTTAGAAGGATCTGAATGTTGGTTTTGCACTGACTCAATCATTACTTTACCAAGATATTTTTGAAGCTAGCAGCAGTTCCATCTGTTAGCAATAGTAGGAGAGAATTATAAGTGAAAAACAATGACCTGCCACTCACCACTGCACATAAAAGAACGTGGGCCCCAGCTAGAGCCTAGAGTAGTAATGGGAAATTGGCCTTAACAGACTTCTGCTTGGACTGTAAAGTAAAAGCTAGTGTTGTTCAAGGGATTTTCTTTAAGAAGATTATCTTCCAACTCCTCATGTTAACATCCTCAGATAGTCAAAAGCAGGGTAAATGAGATGACAGTAATCTTTGGAATGTCCTAAGAGGTATGTTAACAAGTCCTAAAAACATGAATAAAATGCAACTTGGTATATTTCAAACATTAACGGTCTGGAATTACCATAAAGAACCATGGCAACAACAGGCAATTAATTCACGCTTATTCAGATTACCATAGAAACTGGACCAACATACCAGAAATTATCTATAATTTCTCACTCCAAACATTCAAGCACAGTCTATAATTTCCATAGTAATTGCTTGCTCGTAATAACCACAGAAATATTTTAAAAACCTGTACAAAACACTATGAAATCTTGACACAATGAAGGCCAAACATTATTTTTAAAACCCACACAGCTTTTGCCTGTATTATAATAAACCACACAGGAGCCAAAAACTTTTCATCTTCCAACATGGTACAGCAGAAATTAACAGCATTCTGTCAGATGAAAAGAACAATACACTTACATCAAGACAAATCACAATGCCAAGACCTGCCAATGCAGAGCATATCTGCAGCACGCAGCGCACCGCCTTTGTGATGCATCATCTCGCTCTTTTTCAAGTAATCTCCCTTAGCTTGGAGTTTAACAGCCATTTTGTTACAGAAGCTTGTTACAGATTGTTAAGGAAAGCAAAAGAGAGAGCTCAAAGAGAATGTCCTTGAGTCCTAATGCAAACCCCAGCTTTTTCAAATTCACAAATACTGGAAATTCTGCTGAGAATATTGTTGATATTACTGTAAGAAATGGGTACCTGATTACCCCCAGTTTGACTAATCCTATATAAAGCATACCTGGGTACTATTTTAAATTGCATTTTCAATAGTTTCACTTAAACTATTTCCAGTAAAAGCCATTTAAACATAATTTAAACTGATCAACGTTACTAATAAGGGTGGGAAACTACTGACACACTGAAGACATCAGGGAGGGAGGACTGGAGTAGAAGTGAATGCAAACTACAGACTCAAAGAGCTGTGACAAGCAAGAAAAGCCCAGAGGAGAAGCTGCTTTTTCTCTTTTGACTCTACATGAAGACTAATGATAACTGCTTTCCTCATGAAAAAATTAACCTTAGAGAATTTCCTCTCCTCCTTCTCTTACTCCTCACCACTGCCATCAGCCCACAAGTCTATTACTTACTGTGCATTACCAATGACATACTTCACAGCACACGCAAGTCAGGGGGGACATTCCTATTAACTCCTATTACCCTGACATCAGCTTTTCAGAGCAGTTTCACACCAGTCAAGCCTCACAGCTTTTGACTGAGTTATTCCTAATTTACACCGGCAGAAGATTTCTGTTGGTGAATGTGAAAAGCCTTGTACATTTCTTCTCACACAACAGAAAATGAAGGTTTCTGTAGGAAAATCAGAAAGGCTATCATGCTGTGCTAAGCACTTCCAAAACCTCTTGTAAGATACCCTTCTCTTTGAAAAATGTGAGACTAATCTGAAAGGAAAAGATCAACCATACCTTGACGTAAGTGTACACTGGACAAAGAGATAGTGACAATAAGTAAAAGTGACTTAAATATTCAGAACTTGGAATCTTCATTTGGATTAATCTGTCTACTTTCAACCATCTGTATAATTTCTCAGAATTCCCAAGAATTACTAATCAGGAAGTAAAACCTACAAAAAAAAAAAAAAAAAAAACTTTTATACAATATTTTCCTATGTCAGTGGCATAATAACGTTTAAAAGATCCACTATTTTTGATTCGTGGCACGCCGAAACTTTAGGAAGTTCACAGAAAGAAAGGATGAAAAATATCTAATTCAAACTATACTAAATATCAATATAATTTATTTCTTACTTGTTTAGCAATCCTGGCAGACAACTGTATCAAAAAAAAAAAAAAAAAAGGACCATATTGTCTTATGCAATTAGACATCAGGTAGCCTGAATTATAAATGAAGTACTGAACAACAGTGTAAGTCACTTAGTATGGCAGTGTCATTAGAACATACATTAGATCTTTCAAGGATATTGTACATCATTTGCCATCAATTCTTGAAAAGCACTGTCTATTTCTTGGCTGAAATTGCTATAGAGCGATACAGCACCATATTTCACATTGAAGATGAATAAGCTTTGGTTTGGGGTTTCCTTTTCAACTTCCCACATCATATTTTTCAGGAGACTCGGAACTATCAGGAAGGTACAAATTTCTCTGGGCTGCAAATGTACCACATAAAATATTCAAAGAGAAATCTGGTCTTGGTGACAGTCATAAAGTTAATCAAGCTCTGCTTCTCAGCCTCCACAGCCACTTGAGCACATCACAACTCATAAGATAAACTGCCCTCAAAAAGCCTGTGCAAGTTGATTGGTAACTGAAAATTCAAGGTCTCCACAACCACCACCAACACACAGTATTGGCTGTGACTTCAGCTGTGCAACTCCAAGCACTTTCCACCAGCTGTCAGGTCTATGTACATATCCCAGGCACACCCAGACTCTCATGAGCATTGCCAGGAGGCCAGGACAGCGCAGCACCTTGCAGCATGTGTTCAGCTCGCACATAACTGGCACTGACATTATGTCCACCTGGGCTTCTTCCCAACAAGGAAACTGAGGTTTACAGCCACTTCCTCCAGCAACTACAAGTGTCTATTCTCTTTTGTGAATTGGACCCTGCCAGAAAGAAGTAAGGTTTATGAAACATTTATGGACGCTAGATTAGAGGTTGTGTGCTTATAAGGCAGCTGAAGAGCAGATGCTCAGTGTGGACAAATTGTCATAGATTAATGAAATATCTGACTCTCTGGCAAGTATCAAATAAAAAGCTGCTCCCAGGATTTGACATCCAAAGATGTGGTTCATGTATATATGATTCCACTGAAGCTATTTATGTCGCAGTATTTTGGCTCCAGTTTGACACGCTGGCATCTTTAAGCATCTAAGCAGAACTATTCACATGCTTTACATTGCATACACAAGTTAAGTAAGTATTTTGCTGAGTGAGTGCTAGGTTCCCGATGAAGCTGATGTTGAGAAAGACCACCACTTCAGCTGAAAAGGCCTGCTGTCACCTCCAGAAGAGGGCAGTGCTGGCTTAAACTAGCAGGACATAAGTCCTATGAAAGCTTTGACTTGCAAAAGGCAATATATTTCTCAGAGAAAAAAATCTCAGTCATAATATTGCAAAGTTGTATAAAAATATCGCGCCACACAGGAGCAGCCTGTAGAGCAGTCCTGAATGAGATACCAAGTTTTGAAACATCAGCAGCGTTCATTCTTTGCCTTGAGATCTGCGCAGAAGCTGGGTCTGTTTCTCACAACCTCTGTCTTCAGAAAGCCCTAGACAGGTTAGATGAATTACTATTTCTAGGAAAAGAAGAATGATTCATGGTGGTGGTTATCTCTCGTTTGATCTTGTAGAGCTCAATCTGCCTCTGCTTTCATCAGAGAGAGAAAGAAAGGGCTTTGCACTCAAAGTGACCCAGATATTACTCCCCTAGAGGTGCAGAGAAACATGGGGAGAGATCTTGATTCAGATCTTCCTTTACCTGGGTAGCTTGCATGTCAAACCAGGAAAGAAACTGATGTTACTTAGAAAATTGAGGCCTGGGGGCTAAAAATGATATGTCAAATGTTCACTTCCAAACAACAAAAAATATGTCGCAGAAATGGTGCAGAAGTAACCTTATAGCAAGGGTAAATAACAAGACTTCAAGGCTAACCCTCTTTTAGCTGATCTTCCAAGTGAATGTCATGATAACCATTTGTACTCCCAAGCAAAAGCAATCAGGCAGTGAGAAATCATACATTTAAAGGGCCTTGGGAAAGGAACATGTTAGGCCTCTGTAAAGCCGGTGATTCTGAGCTCCACCCTGGACAGAGTGGACTGCTGTTGGCCTCCTTGGTTGCAAGTGTTTGCTGAATAGCATATGGTCCTCAGGGCAAAACAAACTCAGAAAATACCTTAAGAAAATGGAAGAATTCAAATCCCACCCAGAGCCGAAACTCATGGGAAATGGAGAGACAGACAGGAGGTTACTGCCAAGGATTTAAACAGAGCTTCATTCTGTATCAGCAAGAAATGGCTGCCAGCAAAGTGGAGGCAATCAGAAGATAGCTTTGTCTCTGACAAGCTCCATTCCTGATAGGCTTTGACTCCGATCATTTGACATTTAAAAGAGCTTTTAGTTATTTCGGGGACAGGAGGTTATGAAATGCAATAATAGGAGCTGGAGGAGGCCTGCACACCAGATAAACACCTGGCAGAGACACTTCCAAGCAATAGGCAGGGAATCCAAAAGGTCTGTGCACGCTGTATTGCAAAGAACTGGGGCAGTTCTCAGAAACTGAAAGCCCAACAGGACTCAGGTCATGCTCATGTCTTGTGCCCGAGCACAAAAAAACAAACTGCTGAAGGAGTTGTCAAAACACGGAACTCAACCAAAAGTGAAGTAAAGCTTCAGGAACACAGACAATGCAAGCTCACACTGTAAGCATGATAGAAATAACAAGATATGAGTCAAAAATGAAACTGGAAAACAAAGACCACACAGCTCTGCATCAGGGTACCATGGACCGGCAGCACCCTGGAGCCAAGCAGAGGGCCTCCCCTGGTGGACCAGGGAGGGCCTGTGCCAGAGCCAAACTGGGATGTGAGCCCATGGTGGAACATGGAGCTTTCATGCTCCACATGAAAGCAAAGGTGGTCATACACAGTGAAGCCTGCTGGTGCCCTCAGGGCCCTGACAGCCAGCAAAAATATTCAAAATTAAAAGAGTCCTACAATCCATGGAGCTACTACTCTCAGGGTACAAAAAGCACAACCTGCAACAAGGAACTCAGGAAAAAATATCATAAACCACAAGAGTTCGTAATCGTATCTGAAGGGGTATCAGTGTGCATACTGAAGAGACAAGAGAGGTGCTGGTGGTGCTGCTGCTGCTGAGGGAAGTGCTCTTCGCAAAGCAGCTGCAGAGTAATGGGAAAATAACAAAAGTGACAGAAGCTGCCTACTTAGAGACAGAAGGCAACTCCACTAGCTTCTAATTTTGGTGTGTGTACAAGGAAATGGAGTGTCAGAAAAATAGTATGATCTGCAGTGCTGAAAATTTGAAGGGAATTAAGTGGTTAAGAGAAAATGATAGCCTGCCATTAAGGCCATGGTAGTAGGAGGAATAAGTATTCTCATCTTGCTTAACGGGAAAATAGTTAGAAACAGTCTCACAGCAGTATTTCCACTTTCCACTTCCACCTTCGGGAAATATACAGAAGTAGCAGGTGTGCCCTCATCCAGTATCACTATTCACTCCTTAAATGTGCGTTTTCACAGTGAAGATCAGTGCTACCAGGTGCTGTGGACTTTCACAGGGTGCTCCTCTCCAGCTGAATTCAACAGGAGCAAAACGTATTACCAGTTTGTAGCATCTACCACCAAATGATCAAGTCCTAAGCAGACAAAACTTGGACATATTTTTCCACTAGTTGCACTGCTGGCTGACTCTTAAGAGGTTTTGAGTTTTGCTCCTTATAAATATAAACCAATAGATATTTAAAAGGCTTTCCGGTGTCCAGCAGCTTACAAAAATCTTTATGGTGCCCTGTATTCCAGTGCAACTCCCCAAGGATGGAGGTATTCCTCCATTCCCCTGAGTTAACTGTGTTCAGAAGTGGGCCTGTGACTAGCACTTCACAGAGCATTTTCCTTTCAAGACAGTAGGGGAACTTTCACTTTGATAGAGTACGGATCAGTCTCATGTACAGGAAAAATAAAACATCAAGACAAGGAATGGGAAAGAGATATATTAAGGTGGGGGGTTGCATCAGGGTATCTGAGAATGTAAATCATCTCTTTAACCCACATACAAGAAAGTGCTTCCATTAGAACAATCTAATTCCTAATCTTTTTCCTCTATACCGTATCATATTCATTTCTTTACTTAAAGCTTTGGCTCTGCACTTATTAACTTAATTAGTTTGTCTTCATAAAGAAGAAATGAAAACCCTGCACATGCAATTCAGCTCATGTGTTATTGCTCTGATATAATTCAATCAATTTAAAACAGTTTCATGATCAAAAAAAATAAATTTAGGATTCTTTAATGATAACATTATAGTACTAGCATCATACTGTAAGGGTGAACTTAATCTGGATCCTGAGTGATTCTGAGGGCAGGACACTACTGCATAGCTACAGCCAAGAGCAGACTTTTCTAAATTAGCTCTGGACAACCTTGCCTGTGCTTCATCTGGACTTCCACCTTTCAAGAATTAGAAAAAGGAGGAAATACGTGCTGTGGAGTTACAAATGAACCAGTCTAAATCCATTTATTCTGCTATTAAAGCCAGTAAGAATGCAACCAGTGATAATGCAGTAGTCACTAGCAAGCAGGGTTTGTCATTTCAAATGGGAGTCTGACTGACGGAGGAAATATGTTGCTGGATAATTCACAAGAGCATGATTAATGTAAGACTTTCAGAAGATTTATCATGTGACAGATCCTGATGGGAAAAAGCAGTGGGTGGGAAAGGGGTATCTTGAATACAGCAAAGGAAAGAGGAAATGCAGCCCAGTGTTAGTGAGAATCAGTCTTTGATTTCATTTTTGCAACAGTCAGACATAAAAAAAACAGCCAGAGAAGAAAGCTTAGTGTAGGCGGCAGCCAGATATTAGGTGCTAGCCTGGGATGACCTGACTCACTCTTGTAACGACAATTAAGTACTGTGTTAAGTGACTGCTTCTGATTAAATGCCACAGTGCAGGTGCTATTCTGATTTTACACCCATCATGTGAAGAGTGTGGTTTAATGAATATGTCAGTGACATTTTTAAACTAGCAGCTGAACCTCAGGAGACAAGAGTTGGACTGCTTTAGCCACCAAGGATAATGTTTTAAAAGTATCTCCTTCTACTCAGGAGGGAAATCTCCATACCAGTGAAGACAAACAGCTCACACATGGCCAAGCAATTACTGCTTACTTCTTCCATGTCTATCTCCCTTGCACTGGTACCATCAGCACCCACTGCCATGAGAGATGTTGCAACTGAACTCATAAAACGGCACTAAGGGAAGCCTGAAGCTGTGAAAAAAGGTTTACACTAATCTTTCCTGTGGGCTTTCATTCTCTTCTCACAACCCGCTACAGAAAGCATGCAACATGTAGTTAGTGCTGCAAATGTGTCAGCATAGTTTGCAAGCTGGGCAAACTCAGTATTTGCACCTGCTAGATAGAAGTCAGATCCTACAAAGTGGGAAATCCTGCAGACAGTGCATGTAGTAACTGTTGGAGAGCAGGAGCAAGAGACAGGGCACAGAGGAGGTAGGAGGCTCTGGGTTAAGTCTCTGAACTGGTTGCAGAATCTGACGCTGCTTTCACTGTGGTTAGAATAGGGATATCTCAGTCATTTATAAAACATAAAATCACAGAGTAATCATAGAGGAATCCCAGAGGCCAAAATAAGCTCTGCTGCAGGAAGTTCCTATGGTCGTATGCAGTGAAGGTTTCTTAAGAGGTATCCTCTCCAGGCTTGCCCTGTTCCTTATAGACTTTTCATGTGAATCCACTGCTGGCAGCTTCCAGAGATGGGGACGCTGACTCACGTGGCCTTTTCTTTGACTTTTCTTCTGATCCAGCACAGCTGCTCCTGGTGGTCCAGCAGAGTGACAGCTGCCTCCCCTGCCTTCACCACAGCACCACCCCAGGAGGTGTGTGTGCTCCTTCTGAGGAAAGAGACTGCATTTCACCAGGTGGCAATAAGCTTCATGACACTGGGACAGCAGCTGTGACAACACCATACCCCTCCAGACAGACTCTGCCCCTTTTCAAGCATTCTTTTTTATCCTGGTGTTACTTCTGCTACAGTATGCCACAAAGTTAAAACAGGTTGAAAGTCAGTATAAATGACAAAATAAAACCATTCAGGTGTCAGGCCTGCCCTGTAGTTAGGTACTCTGTAGTTAAAACTGTTGTAGTACAGCAGGTCATCTCACAAGACTGGGTGAGGATCACCAGTACAAAGAAGCAGAGAAGGACCCTTGTACCCGTACAATCAGTTTCTTCCACCACAGTCTCATGATTGATACAAATTTAAATGCTAAAACATTAGGAGACTTGATCTGATGCTGAAGATGAGAGAGGATCTTGAATTTAATACAGAGCATAGCAAACAACATGCTGAGGTAACAGTTATGCCCAATACATCAACGTCATACATGGTAACTGCCCCAAGGGCAGAAGGCAGTAGAGCAGAAAAGAGATTACCAGGGCCTGAAATTCTGTTTCTTCGGGATATCTATAATGCCATCGTCAGTATTCCTGGGCTGACAAAAACAATAAAGGGTGGTAGGTTACCTCACTCTTGTCAATGGGAAAAAAAAAAAAAAAAATCTAAGAACAGCACAAGCTCCACAGATTTATGTCCCTCACCAAGAAGCAATGGTGGGAAGACTGCTTGGACAGCTGGACCAGCAGTAAGAAAACAACTGACCTTCAAAGATAACACTCTAATTATCTTTTCCTCCACCCTGAACAAGACTGATCTGTATTTTCTCAAGGAGCAGTGTTCATTCTGTGGTTATTTTTAGTCAAATTTTTTCTTGTGAATTCCAATCTTACAGCTCCTTTTAAACAATTTCTAGAGGATGGGAACAGCAAATACAAGCAGGTAAGCATTTTCAGAGTCTAGAAGAGCTCCTTCACCCAGAGCTTCCAGTTAGAGATCATGCAGAATAAAAGATCTGCATCAGACAAACCTCCCATATCCAACCTTCATCTTCATGTACTGAGTTAATCTGCATCTATTCCAGTGGCAGAGACTGCTCATATGTAAACAAGGAAGAAAAGGAGCAGAGCTCTGTTATATTATTTACAAGGTGTTAAAACATCGCACAAAGCTTTACACACAAACAAAGGAGAAAGTCCCTGCCCTTGAAATTCTAATCTAATTTCAGAGAGATGATACTGAGGATCTATGTTCCACATGCACACAGACTGGTGGTACATGTGTGGAGAGCCTACAGATTATTTCACTGAGTATCATACAAGGCTTAACTTGACACATTTAAAAAAACCCTTAATGGATTTGTAATAGCTTTTTTGTCTGAAAAAAAAAAAAAAAAAAGCGATTTGTGTTAGTCTGCTGTATTACCTATATCCATGTTTGCCCATCAGTACCAATACTGCTTCTGCCGTCAGGAGTTCTGATTTTTACATGACATTCATTGACCTTACCAAGAAAAGATAGAATGATTTTTTGGATTCATGGGCATTAACCAATGGTACTCAGATGGACAGCTTTCTGTACAGCCTTAAACTGTTCTTAAGCAGTCTCTGGATTAACATGGTGAGGAACAGTATCTTTGGCTGGGGGATTTTGAGGGAAATATAGCACAGGTTAAGAAATGAAGCATCAGTGATATATGGGAATGATGCTCAGATAGGGACTACCAAAAACCATCAGAAAAAGTGGAAGCCCTGCATTACAAGAGTGTACCAAGATTGCCTTACTTAGCCTAGAAAAGAGGAAAGGGGGAAGAGGAACCAAGATGGCAAGTGTCAAAGCCTCATGAAAGAGAATGTATCATGTGTTTGCACCCCAAAAGCAGGACTCAATATTCTGGGGCAGGAAGGAGTCTCTTATGATTCTACATAGATTAAATTATGGGGACTGGAAAGGAATTTGAGCTCTGCATCATACAGAGTCATAAATCAAAAAACACACCTTGCATGATTGTTTGTGTTCACACGTGCTCTCCAGTGAACAGGTGGTTAAATCCAAGTCTGCTCTCCTTTCCACTCATGTCCTGTTCAGCTAATGGAGTAGCTGAGCAGCATTAGAATGCTTCTGGGAAGGTCAAGCTGTAAGTTTGTGGGGCTGGGCTGACCCTTATGCCAAAGATTCTCTACTAGAATTTCTATTTCTTGTCAGAAACAGTTGAGCAAAACACCTTGCTGATGATAGGCTCTACGTTTTTTATGTTCTGCTAAATCACTCTCTTACATCATTCAATTAAAACTTACCAGAGACAGCAGAGCAATGTACAGCTAAGCATCAACAACACATGAGCATCTACAGGACAGATGTACAACAGCATGAGCCTGTTCTCTGGACCTCAGTGGGGTTGGGAACAGTAAGTTTAGAAAAAGTTGCTGTCATCTTCACACAGAGAAGAAAGCTAAAAGCCTCGATCTGTGTTGTTGCTTTTTGAATGCCCACGAGTTAAGTAGCTTCACAACTTGCCACTGTGTGCAAAGGGAATCCAGAAAGATTCCTCAATAGCTGGAAAGGTGCATCAGTGTTTCTAAAGTTTAAAGAAAGAAGATCATTTTATCCAGAGTGGAGCAAGACTAAGCTGTTGAGTTCACTGGGACAAAATCCATCCCTTTTCATCAAAGGCTGAACAAATGGGAAAAGTGACTTCTAGCTTTCATGCTATGCAAAAAATCAGGCTTTTCTGTGTAATAACTGAACCACTACAACAGAGACTGAATCCGGACTAGAGGTTGTGAGTCATAGAAGTGTAACTCTTATTTTGTAAGCAACAAGGTCGAGAAAGGGAAAGGGAGATGATGATTCTCCAACTAATTTGCTAGAGGATAGTTACAATCCACCAGTACCTTTGAGGGTAACAGAGGGTGAACCAAAGATCCATGGGGTTTGTGTGACCTAGGGAAAGCAGACATGGGCACAATTCAGTGTTAGAAGGAGATGGAGTTTTATCATAGTCAGGGTGAGGCCCTGGGCTGGATTGTAGAGAAGGTCTGGGAATCATTCTTTGCTGGATCAGCAAGACTAATGCTGATGAAATGAAGGACTGCTTATACTTACTGTCTACATTAAGCATTGTAGCAATGGTGACAGGCCCTTCATCTCACCCACGTCTGGAGGAGAAAGGCAACATGTAGACAATAGCACCCTTCAGTGGGGCAGTGATGCTTAGCAGATCTATAGCTGTCAGCCTGGGTTTGTAGCACATTAAGTGAGAAAGAAGCAAGGTATACACTATACCTCTCTCTTAATCAGTTACTTGGTCTTTGGTCTTGACCCTCCACAGGCACTACTCTGGCTTATGAAGGAAGCTGGGAAGTAACTTGCCCAAGAAGCCAAGTGTAGTACTTACTAGGAAGTATGAGAACTGGAGTAGACTACTTTCCACCTCTCTATTTCTTGGAATCATTTCAGCATAAAGGATTCAGACAAGCCACTCCTACCTTAGCATTACAACCATTAATGAACTGTTGTAAACTAGAGGCAGCGTCTGCTCAGCAATGATCTATCACTTTTGACAGGCTGCCAGGTAGCTTCCATCAAAACAGTTTAAAAATAATTACAAAATTATATACCCAACTGCAGATGGAGTCACTGCAATAGGAGATTAGTTCCTTCTTTGGGGGCAAGGCAAGTTGGACAGAAATAGCCGCCCAGTGAAAAGAAAGGCACTTGTCTAGATTTAAAGAGTGCGAGCAGACTTTAGCTGGCTAAACAGAGATGCGTGCATATGCAAAAGGAGATCATGAGCAAAAATGTCATTTCCCTGAAGTACGCTGACACGACCTCGGGAAGAGTTATTTGGATGCAGGCTACATGCCAAAGAAAGTGGTCTCCTGACATGAAACAAGTTCTAATGAGTCAGGGAAGCTATAAGGTCACACAAAAGCAGTGATGAAAGCATCCAGAAACAGCTCTGGTGGAGGCAGAGATCAGCAAAAGCCCTGTAGGGAACACAGCATGCTACTAACTGTTTAACTGTGAGAAGCAGATAGCAGATCGTGGCTTTGAATATCTTTCCAAGCAAGCCCAAACCACCCTCAGCACACCAACTGGATTTTTTTTTTTTAATTGATAACCCTGAGATGCTTCTGATTTTCTGTGATGGCAGAGCAACCTTTCTTTTCTAAGCAAATGACAGTAAATTTCACTTGTGTGAAAACAGAAGTGTCAACAAGACTCTGGCTGTGGCTTTAGTCTCCCCATAATGCAGTACAAAAATATGCAAGAAAACAATAACTGCACTTTCTTCAATGCTTGTAGGCAGACTGTTATTTCTGGGAGATGTGGAAGAACACCATGATTCAGTACTGGTAGTGTCATGGCATATAAACACAGCTCTCACCGAGAACATAACAATGGCTTTGTTTTGTTGTGCACAGCTGAGCAAGAAGTCATCACCAAAATAAACCTGACTCAAATAAGCCAGAAATGTTTTTGTTTCTTGTCATTCTTTAGTCATGTTCAGACTATAATTGCACTGAAGTCCATCACATGCAATGTGCATAGGCTGGAAATTAATGTGACTATGAAGTAAGAGCTATTTTGAACACAGATAATTATCTTTTTTAGCCTTTTTTTTTTTTAATATTGTCATCTGGTGAAAAGCCTGAGAAGATGATGAAGACAATTCTACATCTCTGTGGAAGTTAATGCAAATTTTTATTTGCATGTTTGAATAAAAGCCCTGCTAAAAGCCACTTTCAGAAAGAGTGACTGAAATTTTTGTTTTAAAGGCCAGGGTATTTTTGAGGTGCAAAGTCAGGTGTACATAATAAGAAGGGAGCAACAGGATCCCCAGTCTCCACAGAACCCCAGACCCTTGCAAATCCCCACTTCCTGTCCCTTCTCGCTCCAACTGCTACATCCTCACTGAAGTAATGATAGCATGACAGCTCACAGACACACCTTAGATTTGTTGATTCTGCAAACTTCCACACATGGGAGGGAAGATGTTTTAAGTAAGGCAGTGCTTCCTCATAACTCTTTTTCTAGACTCATTAAGAAAATATTGCAAGTCACATCTTCCGCTATGAATTCTCTCCCATTGCTTACTCCCCTTCCCTATTTTCTCACATGAGTAGTGATAAAAGATCTCCAAAAGTTTTCTGTCCGGACATTAACACTCCTGCTTTCGTTACAGGTGCATGTTTTGTCTCCTCCCACACTGTGGTAGGATCTTAGCATAAGCACTGGTGGTATTGGCATAGGAGTGAGGACTTGCACAGAAACACTCAGAGAAGGACGGTCACCAGAAAAGTGGTACTCAAGGACTGGTGTATCTTTAACAGTGAAGAAAAAGCTGGGATTTGCAATCTCAGTAAAATCTTACTGAAGACAAAGCTCCTGGAGTTTTCACTTCTGGGCTAGTTAGAAGTGTAACCCACAAGAATGGTGTAGAATGCTGAGTTCATCTTGCCACCACAATATAAGAAATAAAGATGTCTTCTTCCAAATAGAGTTTTATAGCATGATAATTATTTCGTGTTGGCTATCCATTAGGAAAAATTCGCTGACAACGTGAAACTGGGAAGAGCAGCTGTCACATCAGAAGGCTGTACTGCCATTCAGCAAGACCTGGACAGGCTGGTGAGTTAGGTGGAGAGCAACCTGATGAGCTTCAACAAGAACTAGTGTGAAGTCCTACGCTTGGGGAGTAATAACCGCATGCATCAGTACAGGTTAGGGGATGACCTGCTGGAGAGGACCTCTCCAGAGAAGGACCTGGGGATCCTGGCAGGCAACAGGTTGGCCATGAGCCAGCAGTGTGCCCTGGTGGCCAAGAAGGCCAATGATATCCTGGAGTGCATTAAGAAGAGGAACAGTGTGGCCAGCATGTTGAGGGAGGCAATCCTCTCCCTCTACTCTGCCCTGGTGAGGTCACATATGGAGTACTGTGTCCAGTTCTGAGCTCCTCAGTTCACAAAAGACAGGGAACTTCTCGAGTCCAGCAGAAGGCTACAGAGATTATGAGAGGCCTGGAACATCTCCCTTATGAGGAAAGGCTGAGAGGCCTGGAACTGTTCAGCTTGGAAAAGAGAAGTCTGAGAGGGGACCTCATCACTGTTTATAAGTATCTAATGTGTCAAGGTCAAGTCAATGGGGGCAGACCCTTTTTGGTGGCATGTAGCAATAGAACAAGGGGCACAAAGTGCAACACAGAAAGTTTCATACTAACACAAGGAAGAACTTCTGTCACCCTCGGAGGAAAGAGCACTAGAATAGGCTGCCCAGACGGGGGTTGTGGAATCTTCTTCTCTGGAGGTATTCAGAACAGATCTAGTTGTGCTCCTGGGCAGCTTGCTGTAGGGAACCTGCTTTAGCAGAGAGTTGGACTTGATGATCTTCAGAGGTCCCTTACAACCCCTGCAATTCTGAAAATGACATTTGGGGGGCGGGGGGGGGAGGGTAGGAAGAAAGAAAAAAGAAAAAGAAAGAAAGAAGAGGGGGAGAAAAAAAAAGAAGAGAAATAGTATCGATTTGCACTTGCAGACAGACATGTTATACATGACAATTTCAAACAAAACAAAAAGGGGATGCTATAATTTATGAACAACCATACTGAACAAAGGCTATAATGTCTTTCCACCAGATTACATAAAAGGCTAATTTGTAATGATTGGACCCACGCCCACAATCAAGCCCATCCACACGAACATATGCTTTTCCACAGTCCAAAGCACAAAGGCAAGCCACAGCAGGAGCGTAGGGACAGCATAAGTATCAGGCAACAAAAGCAGTGATTTATGCTCAGATGTACAAGAGCAGCTGCTGGTTCTGCTGTGCCTCCACCTGGATCACCACCAGCCACTGGATTATCTGCTTTGCAAGTACTCCTTATGTGCCTTCACCCCCTCCTACACTTCATCCTAATGACAAATGGCTCAAGTAGCATTCCCAAATCTTCTCTAGACTGCAGAAATTTCCTTCTTTTTATATTTGAATGGAAGTTTAATTTTTATGTGATCAAGCTCCAAGACCAAACTTTAAGAAAAATACTGCTAATCTAAATGCATGATCTAAGCCACCGGAGACAGCAAATCCATCACTACAAAAATCAAGAATTAGCTAACAACTAACCAATCTTCTGACAAGTGATTTCTTTATTGTTCTCATAAAAGCAACTTCTAAATTAATGAGAAATACCCTGGGTGTTTATCCTGTTGAGATCTTTTTCCTGCTGTCAAAAAAAATTAATCACTGTTTAATTAATTATTTAATCATGGCCCTTTTGCAAAGAAAAATCTTCCTGCAAATGGCTTTCACTACTGCAGACTTAAACAAAATCAGCTCTCCCATCTCGTTTGGTTTAGCAGGAGATTAAAAGCTGAATTCCACTTTAATATTACATCTTAAACAAATACATAAAGAAAAGCTCATCCAGGGGAACATGGCAGGTCAGGCAGATGTGGCCTTATTTGTCTCCTACTATTATCAAATAAAACACTTGTGGGTCAGAACAGCTGGCCTGTGAGCTCCATGGGATCTCTCTTATTGAAAGAAAATACTATTTTTAAGATTTAACACTTACATCTTAGCAAAATTCTAAGCAAGTCTACAGCAACACACAGTCAATTCACACAAATAGAAAAGGCCTGATGGAACAACACGATTAGGAGAAAAGTGAGGTTTTTCTGTGTTGCTTTGATTCTTTCCATAGATAAGTGTTGACTAATATAGATTGCGACCTCATTCCCACTACAGGTGAGCAGCTGAAATTTATGTAACAACTCTTCTCATTGTTGTATTTCTTGGCTCAGGTGCACCTTGAGAAGACACCTTCCTGAGTTTACCTAGAAACTGCACTAAAGCCATGAATTTGATGAGTAGCAGCAATGCCAAAACTTGACTACAAACAAAGAGGATATGACAGAGATTTTTGTTATTGCAGAGGTGATTAGGTGACAAGCCTTGTGGAACAAGTACATCTGAGGGACATTTAGGGCAGGCAAAACAATTCAACCAATCAATAAACTTGGATGACAATAACTCACGTTAAAGCCTGTCAGCATCCAAAAATACAACACCGTCTGAAAAATGAATCTATCAGCCTCGTTCTTGTCTTCCTCCTCTTTAAATGTATGAGCGCTGCTTCTCTTCTGAAAGGCAGTCAGTTCTTAAAAAACACTTCTTAGAGGAGCAGATCATTCAGTAGGACACAAATTGCTTTCTCACCTATTCCAATCCTCAGTTGCTTTTGGAGTAGTTTTATTTCCCTGATAATAAATATAGAGCAGATCCTTTCTCCACACCACCACCCTACCATCTGCACCCCAGATGAAGCAGCGAGTCCCTGCAGAAGCAGAGACCACCCAATATAGGAGGCAAAATGGAAACAGCTCCATTCATGGGCAGCCACATACCTTAAGATTTACCCATCTTTTCCTACCTCCTCACATCTCTTCCCACTACTCATTCATGACTCCAGGATCCCCCTGTGCGATACAACCAGTTCTGTCGCACAGCAGCTAAGCTCCACCTCAGCATCAGGAGTTTGTAATACTGCTCAGAATTGTCCTGGGTCTTTCCACACTACTACTCCACTCTTGCAGAGCATCACACAAGCACCAGGATATACTCCTCCTTACCTCTTTGTACCAGCAATGCTGCAACACCAGGATAGCTCCAATTGCGCAGTCCTGAAGATCAAATCTGGATTTGAAGACCTTCCCTTTCCACATTGCAACAGCCTTCTCATGCTACCCTATGGCCTGACCCCCTCAGTCACAGAGCCATAAGGCATTTTCACTCTTTTCTGAGATCTCAAGATCTGGGGAGTCAGGGCCATGCTTCCCTTCGAGCTCAGAAGAAGGGCTGCCAATGCTGGTGGGTAGTGAACAGTGCTGTAAGATATAACACACCTGCAACTCAGAAAAACCAGGTGATTTGTAGGAAGGCAGGGAGGGCCAGGGACAAAGATGTATTTTGATGAGGCACCTCCAAGTACTGCCTCTGACTCTTCCCTTCCCAAATTTGGATAACAAACTATTATTATGTCCATTTTTTCCACATGCAAATCCATATTCACCACATCCCACAGGGACCAAAGTAGTGAACTCTACCACTCAGCTTCATAATGTCAAGATGTATACACTTCACTCCTCTCCTCCTAAGGCTTTCCACCTTTTCCCCTACCAGTGCCCTTTGTTTTCTCATCCTGAGCACCTGCTTCTGGGTGCAACCCATGATATCTTTCACCTGAAGCAGATCTGAAGGGAGGGGGGACAAGTGGAATCGTGTTACTCAGAAAAACCTCTCCTTTGTTTCCTGAAATCAGAAAAAAATGCATGTTGAGTTGCTGAGATGCAATTGAAAATAGAAAGCTTTTTATCTGAAACAATTTCTCCTAGACTGATGATGGAAAGAATGTTTTGTACAACTAATAAAGTATACATCCTTTATATACGCTTTACAGTGCATATATAAACAAGAAGTAATTCAGATAAAATTATATACAAGATGTTTTGATATCTGCAAATTATCATTTCTAAGGCAGCTGTTAATTGTTGCTCTTCAGCATATACCTAAGATCATTTCTGTTCCTCAACATAATATTGCATTAGTGTGTTAAGATAATATATATGGGGATGTTCTATTTACTGTTTGAAAGATGTGTCCCTAGCAATGTGTATTTCTTTCATTGTTCCAGTATGCCTATACACTACTTTTTTTTTTCCATTAGTTTATGCAGAGTCTTGTTTACAGAGTAGTAATATATTAATTCTAATTTCAGCGTTTTATTTTTTGGCTGATTTTAGAGCTATGTTAGCAGAAAGATAAAATGCACAAACATATGTTAGCATGCAGATCAGCTTTATCTGCAGCCCTGTGTACTTTATTTGTTGCTTCAACCATTGTTTGTTATTTCATAAATGTATATAGATTTAGAATCCATGTGCTAACTAACTTGTGGATAATAACTTTCTCACCCTTAGAAAAAGTAAAAAGTAGGGTCCCCAGGGAGAGACAGAAGGAGACATCACGGGAGGGCTAAGAGGTAGCAATTGCTTTTGTGGGAAAATGGAGGGGCAGAGCCATCTCAGGAGGTAGGAAGGAAGGGGAGGAAAAAATAGAGAAATGGGGCTGTGTGGCTAGTCAAACTGCTGTTGATATTTTAAGAGGCCAAAAGAAGAGAGGGAAAAGCAAACAGCTGCTCCTCCATGATGCTAAGGCTTCCCCTTGCTCACAAAGAATGGCAGCAGCACATCCAGTACCGCAGTGGGACATCAGCAGGTTGCCCAGACAGCATGCTGCTCAGAGAGCCAACTTTCATCTCCTCTGGGACAGGGCATGACCCAAGTGGTCTTACTGAGCCATCCTGCCCCACACATGCAGTCAGCATGAGCACCACAATCTGTTCTCCAACCTTATTTCCTCATAAGTGTGTGAAAGAAAGACCTCGAGGTCTCATCTTCAGTGACTTACCAGCACTAAGGTTGAGAAGCTCCAGTGGGTATGATTCACTCTGACCTAATTTTGACTAAGGTGTTCTAACAGGAATAACACTAAGATAGGGCTTAACGTGACCAGCTCTGGGCTTCCTATCACAACAGAGACCTAGACATACTGGAGAGAGTCTGGCAAAGCAACACAAAAATGATGAAGGGATTGTAGCATCTCTTCCATGAGGAAAGGCCAAGAGAGCTGGAGAAATTCATCCTGGACAAGAGAAGGCTCAGGGGGAATTTCATCAATGTATATAAATAGCTGAAGGGAGGCTGCAAGGAAAATGGAGCCAGGCTCTTCTCAGTTGTGCCCAGGGACAAGACAAGAGGCAATGGGCACAAGCTGAAAAGCAGAAAGTGCCATCTGAACATGATGAAATGCTTTTTCAGTCAGAGTGTGACCAACCATAGGCACAGGCTGCCCAGAGAGGATGTGGAGTCTCCTTTGGAGATATTCAAAAGACATGGCCCTGGTCAAACACCTCCAAGTTTCCTGCTTGAGTAGGACTAGATGACCTCCAGGAGTCTCTTCCAGTCTCAGCCATTCTGTGCCATTGTCCTTTCCTCACTATGGTATGGAGATAACAGGCACATCTGCACTGCACATCAAGGTCATATCTCAGTTGGGGTGCACAGGTGCTTGTTTTGGTGGCATATTTTCACAGAATCATAGCTTGGGTTGGAAAGAACCAGAGCGGAGCTGCCAAACCTCATGCACCTAACTACATGGCCATTTACATCCTGGTTTCATGCCTAGGTGTCAGACAGTGAAGCCAGAACCTGGGACTGAACCACAGGTACCAAACAGGAAAGGGTGGCCGGACAGTAACCTCCTTCTCAGCCATCTCCAGGGATTTATACTGTATGCTGTGTGAAAAAGTACTTCCTTTTTTACGTGCACACTTCCCATCTTCATTTCTTCATATCTCTACAAAAGATGGGCAGAGAGGACCCTCCCCATGCCTGCATTTCTCCTGGAATGAAGACCGAGAAGGCTCACAATATGCTTGACCAGCCTCCAGCAAGGGTCAGTTGGAGAAAAGGTAAAATTCACAGGTAAGTGTCCTCATAGCCAGTAACCCCAGTTCACTTAAGCCTTCTGAATGCTATGTTGATATTGAACACGGGTGCTTCACATCAGCCACACTTAAGAAACATAATAAATACTCTTTCTCCGCTCGAGGAACAAATTCCCACAGATGGAACATCCAATCTTTCAGCCAGTACTTCAGCATTACTTTTAAACTATACCTTCCCGTTCATAATAATAAATGGAATATGTTTTCAAAATGGAGGCATCCAAGTAAAAGAAATGTTCACATGTCAAATATATACAAGTATCAGGACCCCTCTAAAACAGAAGTAATACTGTAGGCAGCATGGAAAAAGCTCTGAACATCCATCTGTTCTTATATAGGTTTTTCTTAATTTAACTTTAACTTTTACTAAGCTCAATTTTATATGCATTTTGTTTGTCACTAACACAGTTCAAAATGTACCAAGTATATTAATGAGAGGATGGAAGGAAGAGTTTTTCAGAGAAAGAAAACATAGGAAGTTGGAACTCACCCAGTGAAAGGTTAAAGGTTTGATGTGAGGAATTTGTATTGTTTATACACACATGTATTTTTTTGGCTAGGGTGGTGCACCTAAATGGCGTTCTTGCTTCCTCTCTCTGCTCAAGGCCTAACAACAAAACACAATTAGAGGTAAATATCATTTTCTGGCTTGTTTCTTATCTCTGACAAGTCTTTAAAATGAACTCTGAAGTTCTGGGGCTAAAGTATGTTTCACACGCTTTGCAATCAATCTAGACGGGCTGCAGAATTAGGTCCATTCAAATGTCATTTCATTACAGGAAACAAACAGTTCTGATCCAGATCCCATACTTAAGAAACAGCCATACAGCCTAGGACTCTTTACAGGGAAAAACCCAGAGTTCAGGCATCAGCTCTTCTCAGAGCAGACTCTTCCTGTGGCAGAGAGCTTGGATGCATTTTCTGCCCACACATTGCTGTTCCCCGTGGCTCCCATGAACTGAGAAAAGAGGGGTCACACATAACACCTGCAAAGGACAGCTAGTATTGTATCTCCCTCTTTGTATTTACATACCACTTGCCACACTTCCAGATGAGAAGAGATTGGTTGCTTGTGCATAGTCATCTTTATAAAGGGAACAACACCTGCTGCAGTCTCCCAGGTTGATAGCACACATGGCTGACGCCAGCATTTCATTAGCACCATCAGAATTGCAATGAGTGACAGCCAGAAAATCCTTGAGTACTTCAGTAGGGTAGCGGTAGAGCTCTGATTAATATTTAAGCACCTACGTTTGCAGAAGCAATGTTTTTATTTGCTCTGAAAATACTTCTCATTGCAGTGCGGTCTGGCGTTCATAAGGGAAAACAGAGCTGTGTGACATTCATGAAGAATCCTGCACTGTCTTTTATTGTTTGAGAGATTTTTCACAATCATATGAATGTATCCCAGCAACTCACACTGTAATTGAACTAGGACTGCTGGATTAAGACAGTTTTCCATTTTCAATGTCTGTCTGCTGAACCAATTTACTCCAGGACTTATCTCTTAATGGAATACTATGGAAATAGAAAAATTTCAGCTTAGAGCTATTGGCTGTCAGTGCTGGAACAGCAGGAGATTGTTCCATGATTGATCCATGAGGTCCTTCTGTTTCTGTCTCGTTGTCACAAACCACACCAACTTTGGGGAAAAAAATTGCTCCTACAGTTTTGAATTATATCTTTGTCTCCAGCAAAGAAACAAAAAACTGAGGTGCAGATAGGGAAAGGCACTGAAAGCAGTGTTATTTCCTTGGACTGGGTAGGAGATCCTGGAATTTGAACAAGCTGAAGTGAACGTTTCCCATAGTGGTAAATGGTCTGAGTTCAATTGTGGAAAATTGTAGACCTGGAGTATTTGATCTGAAAGAAAAATTAATGAGCTTCTGAGGGGAAGCTGGAGCACAGCTTAGAACTAGCAGGACTCTTCCTCAGTGGCACCTGTACTACAAATTTCTCATGCTATTGACTGCTTTGCAAACCTTGGGAACCTTAGTGAGCTGTAGGAGTTACAGAAAAGGACCTTAAAGAAGAATCACAACAGATTTTCGCCGTCAGTGCCAAGATGGTTGCACTTGTAGTCACTGTCAAGACAGCAAAAACGCAGTGAAATCTAATGGAGTCATCCTGTTTTCGAGTCAGGTCTATGTCAGGTGATGTATGTGTGCATCTATGAAAGAATCATCTTAGGAGTGCTGCAAGCTTATGTATTTCTTTTGTAATCGAGAAGGACTCCATTCAGTGACTGTAGCTGAACTGTAAAGAGGTAGCACGTTAAACCACAATTACTTCTGATAAGCGATATTTTTAAACAAAAACATGGAGATGTTATTCCGAATGCAGAGCTGTATGGATCCCCCTTCAAAGTTAATGGAATTACATAAGCATGCCCTGAAGAAAGACAGGGAATAGACTTCCTATAAAACTAGACATAGAAACATAGAATGCCTTGAGCTAAAGATCCTCTAGTTCCAACCCCTGCCATGGGCAGGGCTGTCCCCCACCAACTCAGGCTGCCCAGGGCCCCATCCAACCTGGCCTTGAGTGCCTCCAGGGATGGGGCACCCACAGCTTCTCTGGGCAGCCTGCGCCAGTGCCTCACCACCCTCTGTACGAAAAACATCTATTCTACATCTCACCTTTTTTAGTTTAAAACCATTTTCCCTTGTCCTATCGCTATCACACTAGATTAAAAGTCTGTCTTCCTCCTGAGTATAAGCTAATTTTATGTTTTGGAAAGCCACTTACATCATCTGAATCTAGGGCTGAAAGTCTACAAAGCAGCTTCGCAAAAGGGTTTGAAAAATGAACATCTTTAATCAAGGGCTGATTTTCTTATGATGGTTTTTATATGTTTTAATTTCTTGCCAATAGTATATCTGTCTGCCACATGAGTTTTCAAAATATTCTCTCAATGCATACCTTCCCAAGCCTGAAGATGATTTCATGTATCTTAAAGCACCATGCATTACTGCTAAAATGGTTGCTGAAGCTATATAATTCAAACCATTCTGAAAATACCATTATTTATCTTGAAGCTATCACTGGAGCACAGGAGAGGATGTTTCTACTGAACCACACATGACAAAACACAAAATTTTTACCATAAAAAGATTTAAATGGCTACCAGTGAGTACAAATCAGTATGCTGTGGATCAGCTCTTGATGAAAATGTAAAGCAGAGTGAGTTTTGTGCTGGGAAACATTCCATGAACGAGTCCAGCTTAGTCATTTCATTTGATACGGGAGGTGTCAGCCTGTAATTCATAAGGCACTTCAGTTCCGCGAGCATTAAAACATGAGCCAGACTAAAAGATTGTATATATTAAGGTCCTGGTCCCTTAGTCATGCAAAATAAAATATTTTGCCTTTGTCAAGGAAAAGCTTTGCCTCAAAGCCTTCAAGATTGGATTGTAAGGGGGAAATATTGCTTTTTCTTCAGGCAGTAAAAACCTGGCACTCAGTGAACCAATTCCTTTCTAAAGTACAAATACCGCAGGATTTCTGAGCAAGGTGCAAGTCAAGCTGTTTTGGGGGTGCATCTACACAGTGAGTGGCGTCTGGGAACAGCTACTCTCCACAGAGTATTCCACTCTAATTGTAAGACTACACTTTGCCTAAGTACCATTTCCAACTTTTGTTTTGGAAGGTAACTCATAAGGTGCGTTCACGTGAGCAATCATGTAGGGCTGCTGCTTTCGTAGATGCTTGACATGTAATCACTTGTGACTATAAGTTTCTGCTACGGAGAATGGATTTGCCTGAGGGTAAGCAACTTGCACACCAGAGTCACCACTCAACCGCCCAAGCTGGCATGGGCTTAAACCTCTCCAGAAGTAGCTGTGGTGTACCCTGTTGGCAGCCTACTGAGTGGCCAAAAGAGGTAACTAACAAATCTAGTCAGAACACAATGGCTTTTGCCTTTATCCACACAGCAGTTTGGAAGAAGCCACATAAAGAAAAGCAGAGGTGCTGTTCCTTCTCAGCCCTTCCCAACTATATAAGCCTGTGCAAAATGACAGACTTAACAATTTATGGATTACATGTGGATGTGTATACTAGTGAAAGTGTTTTTCATAAATCCCCCCCAAAAAAACTAGCTAGGAGTGTTACCTATCTACAGGTCAGTGGGGGGATCGTTTACAAAATTTTACATTATGGAAAGCATTTCTTGCTCCACTAGCTGCAGCAACCTGCAGGGACTGCAGCTGGGCTGGGAAGCACCTTCTGCACATTCAATTCAGAAAACAACTCAGCGACAAGTACAATTCCACCTGTTAGAAAATGTACTTCTACTTGTCCCCTTAAGACAAATACCCAGCCAAAGCACACTTTAAACTCTAGATTGGAGGAGGTAAGAAGCAAATAACCAAGACAGAAACCCTCATTCAGCAAACAGGGAGATAAAAAGCAGTTTGTTTACCCAGGGCTTTCTGAGCTGACTCCTGTGAAGCATCCCAACCTCTGTGAGGGAGAACATGGGACTTCCAGGTCTGCCATTAGGAGAAAATAGATATCTTGGGGAAAAAAAAAAAAAGAAAAGAAAAAAAAAGGCAAGATGTTTAGTGTCTGTAATCACAATATTTCTGAAGCCTGTGGGTTTGAAATAATGCTGTAAAATAAACCCATCAGGCAGCCATCTACACCCAAACTGTCCTGCAAGGCTGAAGATCAAGGCCTTTGTACTGTATGATAATTCTACTTTTCCAATACATGCAGATTAAGGGGTTTTTTTGTGTGTGTAATTATATTGAGCACTACCTGTAACACAACATCTATTTCTACGACTACCACCATTTCAGGTCGTAGCGTATACTAAAATTAGAACGTAGGAGAAAGACATGAGGAAATCTGCTGTGTAATTTGTTCCTGTGTTTCTTCGTTCAAATGTTCGACGCAGTTCAGGGCAGTCAAGATGACAATGAGGAATGAGACCACTGAGTACCAGCCTCAAGTGTGTCATAATCCTACTGGAGAAAGTAAAATCTGGGCTTGATGAAAAACAAGTTTCAGGCTTAGCTAAAATGCAGTTGATTTCCTTCCATCACCAATTTCAAAAATATCTGTGGAAAAATAACCTCCTGCTTTCCAGGAGAGTGCTTCACCAAAGCCATACATGGGACAGTTTCTACACTAAAGGATTTTCCCTTCTACTCCCCAGTGCAGTCTACTCCAGATAATTGCATTTATACTGAAATTGAATGCTAATGAGGAAAATACCATCTGCTATAAAAAGCCTCTGGCATCACAGTATTATTTTTAAATTTTTTTCTCCATGATTTACCTATGAAATACCAAGAGTCTACTGCGACCTGTTTTTCTCCACATCTTTTCCAAATATTACTCCTGTTTGACAATAGCTGGATATAAACAGAGTCAATCTTCCACATACATAAGATTTTTTTTCCCCTCTAAGAGAAATTGTGGTATCGAGATGTGCTTGTGTTGTACAGAATGTGACTCATGCCTGAACTGACCACACATGCAGTAATCAGAAGACAATGATGCCTCAAGGTCAGCGCCCAAGGCCAATAAGTTTAGAATTTAGGTGGCAGCAAACACATGAGCCATGAAAAAGACCACACTAAGTTAAACACTTTTTAACATGCTGCCCATGTCTGCATGACAGGAATTACAGCATTATGTCCAAATCCTGTGATAGCATCCACATCTGAAACCAAAATCCTACATTTAAATGATAAGACAGCAATAGAAGTTATAGATGGCATGACAAAACAGTGTCCACAGTCTCAGGACTAAACTATCAGCTTATGGAAGAGGGACCTGAATGCTAAAGCATCTATCACTTTTGTATCCTATAGTTATGACACAGAGAGAAGATATCATATCTGAGCAAATAATACAAAATGATACTGATTTCTGAATTCTTTCTGATTGAAAGGAGAGAGCCTAATAGGTTCATGAAGCTTAAGGCCACAAAAAGCAGTAATTAATCAACTCAAGATGGGCCTCTGTATTTTAAAAGCAATTAACATTCACTCACCCGGTCTTCTACTGGAGCAAGTATCCTGCACTTGTTAAAGCACACTTTCCAAAGAGGTAAAACAAACAACAGGAGGATAGGGAAAAATCTGCATTTGTTTTTTTTTGTTGTTTGTTTGATGTTGTTGTGCTGTTATATGGAGTTCCTAGTTCAAAAGCTGTGCTTTATTTGCTGTTTCTTTTGGTGTAATTTTAGCTTCCAGCTCATCTTGTCACTCACTTGTCCAGACCTTTCTCTCTGATCAAGACACTTTTCATATCATGGTTTGACAGCTGAATGTGGCCATCCCTAACGTGGCTTGTCTCTCACAGTTCTGTCGCCACTGCTGAAACACACCACCCGCTGCCTCACTGTGCTCATATCTGCTATTTGGTCTCCATAAACATTCTTTAAGCGTCGATGAGTGTCAATGAGCGCCTTTTTTTCCACATGGAGGAATTCAGTGTCATACTTCTGCTTCATACACGCTTCCAAGTCAGATGCCATTTGGTCAGACTGCCCCTCTGATGCCAACTGTCCCACAGCAACAAAATGCAATGGAATATTGGTGGGAAGGTTCAACCCCTACTGCCATATCACCAACATCCACCTTTAACTTCCTGGGCCAACATGATCAAGTAGGAGACATTACTTACAGATGAAGGATTATGCTTGCCTGTAAAATTGTTGCTCTCTGTACTAGAGTGAGTGTAGTGAAAATAATTGCCCTGTGAATTCAAGACAGTAGATTTATATGTGGAAGAAACAGTGAGTACTTTATCTCATATTCTGCTCAATTATTTTTAAATCTTTCATTATCCAAGCTCTTCTTGCTCAGACTTCCTTGTATCTACTCTGTGATTCTGCTTATACCCTCTTGTCATTGGAACAACCACTCTGCTGATGGACAGGCTGGGGTAGTTCATGCTCTGTTTTCCATTGGTTCTTGCCACAAACCTTCTTGAAGATATGGAGTTAAGGAGGAGTTGGAAGGATGATTGATTATCCCATAGCTGTAGTTTTCCATTACTTGAGCTAGTATATCACCTTCAGCTCAGTGAGTGATGGATCCTGGGGTGCCCCTGTTGGCTTGTTTATATTTTTCTCTCCAAGTATCATCAGTTACAAGGTACTAACATTGCCCAATGGCATCCAGTGGGCGCTCTGTGTTAATTTTAGAGCATGAAAAAATACAAGACTGCTGACCTGCAAGATGATCAGGAGCTTGTGAAGAGCTCAGAATGTATGCGAGTTGTTCTGCCTCCCTGTTCTAAGGTGCAGGGATGTCAAGATAAACTGAAAGAGGGTAGGGCACCTGAGCTTCTGAGAACAGGATGGGCTTAAAAATGTAGAATATAGGGACTGATAAAATTTGAGGTCTTAATTCCTCAGAAAAAAATGACCATGCTCAGTTTCAGAGACTCTCTCCCTCTCTGGGATAGTATTGTTTAAGGAGCGGTGGCCATAAGCCAGGCCCAAAATAATTTGTGCCTCCTCAGATCTACCAGAGCCACAGCATCCCTGTCTCAAATACCTGCTTTGGTTCTTAGGATCTTGCAAGTGCTCAGGAGTAAATTTCCAAGACACCAGCGATGCCCATCTCTCTAAAGTCTCTCCCAAGTCCCTCCACACTCCCTGCCACTCAGTATTCTCTGGCTTTAGGGAAGGCTTCCTCAAAATATTATAAATACAAATACTGAGTGAAATGATGAGGAGTACACTCAGGGAGATGAACAACATGATCATCGGATGAACATTCAAAAAATGCATAAGGGATTCAAGGGGAGACTGGAAGCCTGTTTAAAAATCACAGGTTCTGTAAAATTAGCAGCTCTCTCTGGGACGTACCTTTCAATGTCCAGTTCTTACCACATTGTATGCAGACACCAAATAGGTATTTCCATCAGTGTTTTTATGTATTATATATACATATAGCTCCACAAAGCAGAGTGGTGGACTTAATAAAGGCCCAGTACATTCTGAGTATTAACAGAGGAAAAATGATGGAATGAGATCGCTTGAAGTTTTACAAGAGAAAGCAAATACATTTATTTTTCTCTCTACAGCGCAGTACCCAGAAAGTTTACAAACTTCCCAGAATACTGGCGGTCCTCCTGGACTTCAAGGCCTTGTTTGCAGTACTGCCAGTCTTCTGATTTCCCAAGATTAGTACCTGGAGGGGGGGGGTTGGAGAGGGGGCAGAAATAAATACCAAAACAAATACTACATGCACAACAGGTACAAAGTACTGAAATGGATTGTGTCCAACAAAAACTAAGTATATGCAGACAGAACCCTACATTTGGTGTCATTGTGGTGACTGCTGCAGGAGGAACAAAGATTTTTGAGATTAGGTTTTGAATGTGTGTAAGTATCTATTCTTTCAATTCTAGTCATGATTGTAGGTCACCTTGTGTCACAGAGAATGTGTGTGGCAGGGATGCCTAAGTTTTTTTGTTAGTTCCATTGTTTTAATGGCTGTGGAAGTTAAAAGCCTACCTCAACATGCAAACCTCGTGATAGGTGGGTCTGTAGTTTTAAGGCATTTCGTTTATCCTAAGTAACAGGAGCAGAAACATTTTTAGTGTGTAAGCGATAAGTTAAGACAAAGTAGATCTGGGGAAGCTACATCTGTATAGCAATAGCTCCCCATTTCTTTTTCACAAAAAGCAAGTGAATCCTATGCTACCTGCTACTGCTCAGGCCACCACCGTGTGGCAACAGATTCAGCCTTTCAAAAGGGAGAAGGTTATAGATGGAAAGCATCTATCTCATGTGCTGTTAAATATTGTACCAGGTGTTCTAGCACCTGAAACAGCAACTTTGAAGTGTGCATGGACAGCCTTCCATGGCAGAGGAGAAGAAACATTGTGATTAAAGTAAACTGACTTAAACCTGCTTTCATGTAATCCCTTCTTACAGGGCTGGCAGATTCGTTGGCTTTAACGCAAGCAGTTGCTGCTTATCAAGATTGTCACTTCATTGGCATGCCAGAATGCGAGGTAAAGACTTCATTAGTTCACTGATGTGAGAGTAACGTAAATTGTAAGACCTAGTTGTAATTATCAAAAAGAAACAGAGATTGCAAGGACAAGACAAATTTATTGGTTTGTTCTAGGCAGGGCTTTGAGTAAGAAAACATTGTTGCTCTAGAAATATAAGCTGTCCTTGAAATCTTACTGCACAGGTATTGTTGAAGTGATATTTCAAGTAATTTTGCTTTGCTCTGGCTCATTTGTTTTCTTTCAATTATAAATAGCCATATATCCAGCTGTTGTAAATTAGCTGTTCTTTTCTAGTAGCCAAAGTCATGAAGAACTGTACTGTCGTGAAATAATATTCATATTGTAGTAGCAGAAGGAGGTCAGTATACAAGCAAAGGCCTTGTCATGCTTCACAAAACATCTGGATAACAGACATTAGAGCTTAAAAGAAATCATTTAACATTTTCCCCTTTCTTGTTTCCAGGTCATTCTGGCACAATGTGTAGTGTTTTTTGCAAGAGCACCAAAGTCTATAAAGGTGCACAGGGCATATAGCAATGTCAAAGAATGTCTGAGAATGCAGAGGACCACTCTGGGTGCAGAAATTTGCCCTTCCCCCCCACTAGTTCTGATGATAGGAGCGTTGGAGTAACATGAGGTCCATGTCCAACTTATTGGGGCCCTCATGTGTTTTGTTAGCACTGTCATGATTGCCAATTTATGGTCAAGGAAATAAAGTTGTGTTTCTACATCCTCTCCCAGGACCAGAAGAGGGAGAAAGCAGCATGGGTAGGGACAGCAGAGACAACAGCACTGCCAATAATACAGAGACATCTTCTTTCTTTTTTTAAAATATATGTTTATTTTCTCTCAGAGCACCAGGCTGAGACTTAAATGTTGACCTCCCAGGCCGCCGGAGCCGTCCACTCACGGCCGTGGGGTGCTGGCCTAGTGCCGCCGGGGCCGCCTCTTCCGGGGCGGGGATGAGGCCTGGGGGCTGCTTTGGGCCTTCCTCTTCAGGGGGCGCTGGGGCCCCCTGCAAGAGCGGACCCTGCCCTGGGCGGAGGGGCCCGCTGCCACCGCATGCCCTGGCTCCTCCGCTGAGGACGCGGTGGTGGTGCTGGGGTGCCCGGGTCCCCCAGCAGAGCTGCCGGGCTGCTCCTCGGTGCTGGGTGCTGCAGGGCTGGTGGAGCGGCCTGGGCCTGAGGCAGGAGGCTCCTGATCGGAGGCGCTGAGGCTGGGGCTGGCTGAGGGGCTGTCCTCCCGCTCTCCTTCAGCACGGCCGTCCCGGAGATCCAGCTGGCGGCGGATCTCGGGACCGTACAGGGCTGCGGCGGTGCTGATGAGCCTCCTTACAAAGGGCACCACGTCGCCGCTGGTGACTGGCTGCAGCTCCCGCACCAAGGCCGCCTGGTCGAGCCCATGCTCACACAGGAAGTTGACAGTGGTGCACTGTCCCACATACACTTCCCACCAGTCGTCGCTGGACACCTCTTGGATCTCTTCCTGCAGCCACTGGAGCAGGGGTGCGAGGTCTTCCGGATGTCCCTTGAAAAAGGCAGCCCAGACCTCAGCTGGGAAGCTGTGCTCAGGAGGGATGAGCACCGGCTCTGCAGGCCCCTGCTCATCCTGCAGGCCATGATCTGAGGGTTCTGTGGGCTGTGGGACAGAGCACTCAAGATAATCATCATCCGACCTCACCGAGTATCGGATGGTGATGATTTTGTGCCCGCATATGGCACAACTTGGCTTCTTTTGTGCCCACCAGACAGCACAGCCATAGCAAAGCTGGTGGAGGCAGGGGGTCACACAGGCGACCTCCTCCCGGCCTTGCCCACAGACGGGGCAGGTCCAGTTGGATGGCACGTCCATGGCCCCGGGCTGTGCGGTGGGCTGGGGAGAGCTGAGGTCGGGAAGCTGCTCCCCTCAGTGGTGCTGCAGCAGGCAGAAGGTGTTACGAACTGCAAAAGAGAGAGGCCACGGTCATTCACTACCCCAGGGGCAGGCAGCAGCGATGCCCCTGTCCCTCAGCAAGAAACCCTCTCCGTTCCTGTTCCCCACCAGCCACCACAGGGGCCATGTCCTGCACTGCTCACCTCTGCTGCTGCAAGTGCACCCTGTGCAGCCTCTGCTGCCTGAGCCAGGCAGGGCTGGAGGAAACACTGGTGATACTGTGGGATGGGCAGCAAGAACTGCTGCCAGCAGCCCCACAGCACAACCCAACCAATTCGTTGCGTGCTCCAAGTCTCGCAGCTATGCTCAACTGGAGTCCAGGCACAAGTACACGCTGGCCTCTGCCCATGTCCGAATCTGTACAGCAAGGGCTAGGGAGGTCACAGTCATCTCCATCGCTGACATCACAACCCCTTTGTCAGTGACCTCACTGTCCATAGCTGCATGTACTGGGGCACCAGCCTGGGCCTCCATTGCCCTCCATCATTCCATGATTTTCCTTTGTAATGGTGATATACTTGGGGAAATAAAAATTGCACATGTTTCTACTGCACGTGTAACTTGTAACCAACTTGTCATTAGCTGGTGCCACACGATGACATGATGAAGCCAGATACATTCAGTAGGCCTGAGGACCTATTCCTCATAGTATCTGTCCGCCCACACAGGGTGGATGATGGACTACATGCCCTGTTTGCAGAGTGGACACTGTGGCCTGCTGCTAGTCCACTGCTGGATGCAGTGGAAACAAAACTGGTGGCAGCATGACATGGTGTATGCCATGCTGTCCTGGTTCTCCAGGCATATGGGGCAGCGGGTGTCTAATGCTGCCTCCATGCTTCCACCAGTTGCAGTGGGCATGGGGGAGTGGGAGATGGCAATGTGCTCCCCAGCGGAGATGCTGTGGCAGCAGGTGTCACGCTGGAAGGGGACGAGAGACTCCACGGGCATGGACCGGACTGGGGGCAGTCCCTCAAGAAGCTCCCCCCCAGCTGCCGGCATGAGGCATTGCCACACTGCTTACCTGTGCTGCTGCACACGCCTCTCCACTATGTCCCAGCTGCCTGCTCCCAGCAGGGTCGGGGTAAAGCACGAGTGGCTCTGAGACGGCTGCTGAGGGCTGCGCTAGCAGCACCCAGAGCACGTTCCAGCTCCAAAGCTCGCCCTGTCCACACTCCAGTCCTCGCACACACGCTCAGTTGGAGGCCAGGCACGAACTGCTGGGCTGGGCAGCTGCGCCCGCGTTAAAGTGGTGTGGGCCGAGCAGTCACAATCCATCGCACGGAGATGTCACAAACCATCGCTTGGCCGTGTTGCTGGTCCTCACCTTCACTTGGGTCCATCACCACCCGTCTCACAGTGATGCCGCCCTCCATTGCTTGGTCATCATCATGAGCCAGCCTCACCTGCTGCACATGCGCCAGCAGCGCTCCAGCCCCAGCCCACGTTTCTGGGCTTTCCCATCACCGCTGCCTGCTCCATTCCCCCCCACATCTTGTGTGCTCGGCATCAGTGTTTCACACCAACCACCAGCGCCTGGGCCATGTCTTCCCACAGGCCCCATCAGGTCGCTCTGGCTGTGGCATGCAGCTCCACGAACATACAGCAAGAAGGTTTATTTAATAAAAGTTCACGCTTCCCTCTGTCTCTCAGACTAGACAATCTTCAAGGTCTTTTCCAGCCTTAATGATTCTCTGATTCTATGCCACCCACATCCAAGATCGCTGTTGAGTGAGCATTTCCACTTCAGTGGAACATAAGGTCATGCCGGTGTCCCCAGCGCTGACAGCATTCCTTCACTGCAGCGTTTATTGTTTTCTATTCAATCTTAAGTGTGCAGTGGTCTGGTCTGCTGAAAAGCCAGCCACTGCAGAAACAGCGTATGGCTGCTAGTTAGCTTGAGCAGGGTAGCAAAAGAGGACCACATTTGACTAGAATAGAGAACTAGAATTACCAGTAGGTTTTTGTTGCTGTGATGCTGAGTAGCCACCGGGGCAGCTGTCTGGGGTTGTCAGAGCGCTGTGGAATTGACTGGCCACCAGTGAATAGGATGTGTGTGCACCTTGGCTGAAAATTGCCACCATCGCAGGAACACAGGGCAGTCACAGCTGGTTTTGTTCGGTAACTGCACGGGGTTTGCTTGCTTTGTACTCTGTGCACTTTCATTACCAGGCGTACAGCGGTTACCTGAGGCATGTCAGGGATTGCTGTCCTGATCCTGCTTAGTTTGTGAAATGTGATGAAATAGAAGCCTAATGTGCTTCACGTGTAACTTGTGATCTTTTGCTGTTCAGCTGATATTGCCACGTCCCCACTAAGTGGATGAGGAGGCTCTTCTGACTTCCCACACTGAGGTGCTGGAAGGTTTATTAAAGGCATGCTTGCTACAGCTTTTCATTGCTTTTAATTATATGGGATTGTTTCTCACTTTTTCTACATTTGCTGAACAGTGCATGGTGCCTCACGTTGTTTGGAGTTTTTCATTGGACAGATCTTAAAAACTGAAATTCAGATACCTCATTCAGTGTATAAGTGAAGATTTTTTCCATAAAAATGGTAAATCTACCCTCCTGCTGAAATCTGGTGCATTATATATAATTGCAATGTAATTCTTGCTCTTAAGGTGTTCCAGAGAAGTTTTGTACAATAACACTTAGTAAAACGAGAAAGTTGTGGAAGACAACTTGGCAAAGGATGAATACTGCTTTGCTGTGGAGCCGCACTGAGCTCTTTGCATCTGTCTTGTGCTGGATGTGGGATCCAAGGCAGCCAGGTAATAGCAGCCCCCGTAGTTCTTGATACTTTAGGCTAGTGCTGTATGGAGCTTAGATCGAGAGGAATGCCACGGCTGTTCACATGGAGTTTGTTCAGAGTGGTTTTTGTCGACCAGGAGATCTGTGCTCTGACACTGTGGTTCCAAGTCAGGAAGCTAACTTTGCCTTTCCTTGAGGAGGAGTCTCAGTCAATGCTCCTACATTTCGAGATACTTTGCTGGATCTTGGCCTTGAAGAAAGCGTTTCAGTACACAACCCAAGACATCTTTGCTAACTGCTCACGAAGAAGTTTTTTATAACTGTCTTTTCTGGACCAAAGGTTACTTCTGTTGGAAACTGTTTTTATTCTGAGGCTCCCAGTCTGACAGTAGTCATATTAAGTTGTTCTCCATTTTAAAAATTCATGGAATTCAAGCCAAAGATCATGATATAACTTAACCGTTTCAAAAATTAAGTAGATAAATGGCCGTATGCTGTTACTGGGTTTGAGTTTGATTCTTTACACTTCGATGTGTTCTTCCTCAGAGAAGTTCCTGCATTTGTCACAGTGGGATGGTTTGGGACGGGATCTGCTTTTGTGAGTTTGTCTCTGCACTTTCTAGACACGTAGAAAGATGTGAGCAGAGACAAAAACGTGGTTTATATTCATGTCCTTTGAGCCAATGTAGAATTTAATTCTTAAGAAGCGGAGAGCGGCATTACAGAAAGTGGCATCCTTTTCTTTGTTATCTCATCACACTTGTAAAGTTTCTTTAACAGTTTTACATTAGTTGCTGGGTTTCTCTGCGATCAGATGTGAGTTGTGTTACATTTTCATCATCTTTATTGCCATCAAATTGTGCCTCTTAAAGTCGTCAGTAAACTAAGAGGGGGGAATATGAAAGGAAGAAACGTACACATTCATGAGGAAGAATTGTAAGGTGATGTCAGTGTGAAAGATGCTTTACATTGCTGAAATTTTGCTTATACTTGATGCTATTTTTTCTGTCTCAGTAACAGCGTAAGCTGTACTGGCTGTACACTGATACAGCACACTTGTATTCGTCACTGATGTAGAAAATCAAATTCTTCGTTTTGTTCATGGCTTTTTATTTTTATCATTTCAGTGGTGCTCTTAGAGTGGTATCTCTAATTTAAGTCAGATGGTAAACAAGATGGTACATGGATGTATTTGAAGTTAGATAGTGCGGTAGGCATGTAGCTGCGTGGAATGAAGGATTGATTCCCAGTTTCCTCTTGGCAAGCCAAGACATCATGCAATTCAGCTTGTGAGCGTCTGTATTACAAGTACTGGGAGGTTTTGAATTGGCTGGTTTGCAAATCAGTGTTTAACACGGGCTTCCTTTGGTCTTCAATGTTGAAAAACGCCAGAAAATTGTTCCCTCTTTGGAACATCGATCTAATTTCCTTGCTGAAAAGAGAGTTGCTGGGATAGAGCCCTTCTTCAAAGACAACACTGTAAGGCAGTGAAGAATATGTATGGTCGTATGTAGGTTGCTTCAAAAGTAATGCTTCCTATTTAATTCCATGAAGACTGCCACAGATGCAAAAAGCACAATAATATTATTTAATAGAGCAAATTCTCAGCTACAAAACACTATTTTTCAACAGTCACCACTATTAGCTATGCGTTTTTGCCAGCAGTGAACAAGAGCCTGCATGCCATGCTTGTAAAAATCTGCACCAGTGGAGATGACCCACTGTTTCACAGCTGCTATGACGATGTCATTGCTAGGAAAACATTACCCATGCAGCCCATCTTTCATCAGACTGATCAGATGTAAGTCAGAAAGCAACAAATCTGGACTAAGGATGCATGGGTGTGGTAGGACAACTGACAGTGTGCTCCAAGGACTTCACGCTGGAATGGGGCCTGGTGTTACCGTGTTGCAAGGGAAAGGTTGTCTTCTCCTCTGGCCCGACTCTGGTAGTTGGAGCCTTCAGCTTAGTCAGTGTCATGATGTAGTGGTCAGAGTTGATGGTATGTCTGGGTTCCAGGAAATCCAGAAGGATCACCCCCTTCTGTATGGGAACTGCTTTCTCTCCTTGAAGGAACCTGTGCACTATAAACCTATCACCTCTTATTTCTGAAAAAAACTGAGATACAGAATTCTTGTTTCAACATCAGATTCCCAAGTCCGCAAAAAAACGTTCTCAACTCCTTTATAGTTGAGAGTGTTTCATTTTCAAAAATCTTTTCAAAAATGCAAGCACAGAAAAGTATGTAACACTTCCACTGTGGCTATACATGGTACAGGTCACAAGTACATTAGTCACAGTGTCACCTAAATTTCACCACTCCTGTAGAAAAACAACTCCTGATTCCTTCATGTTGTCTTTCTATCCTTTCCTGCTTTGTGATTCAAATTTCTGAACTCCAGTGGATTTCAGGAGACTAGAACTCCATTCCATCAAAGCCAGTATATTGCACATTTTAAATTAAGCAGTTCTTAAATATCTTCAGAAATCTATCTTAAATCACTATGCCAGAAAATTCTTGTCCATTTTAACCATGCACACCTTTTGCTTCTTCATAGTCTGTTAGCCACACCATAAGAAACAACTGCGATGACTCTGCATGAGCAGCTTTCTCCTACAGCAGGTGAGCCCTTTGCACAGTGAGCAGCATTGGGGATAGAGAAGAGTGGCCTCCATAAACATACAGGTAATAACCTTGTGCTAATGAACTCCTCTAGGTGCTAAGAAGGGCTGTGGTCCCACTCCTGAGGACAGCTTTCTTCTCAAGCCCATATTTAAAATTATTTTTTCTCAACTTTTAAAAATGCCATTTTTGTGATATGAGCTAGGAAGTTTTGAATTACTGTAGTAACCACTGTAAGTACTAAAGCATATGCTAACCTCTACTACGACAAATATTGAAACCCACTATGTCTCAAAATGAAGTTTTAACCCACATGGTATTGTTTTCCCACTCTATAAATGGGGACACTCCCATCAGCAGTAGTCAGTCGGCTTGACATATTGTAGAATATGTCTGAGGTTAAAAGAAAACTGAGAAAATCTGTAAAAACAGATAGCACATCCGGCCAATACCATCACATTAATCTATAGATGACAAATTGATATTTGAATGATCTTAGGTTATTCCCATTTGATGTGAGTCAAAAGCAGTCACCAATCTGGTTTTAGAATTAATAATTTATATATAGATATATATAAATATATATATTTATATATAGATAATTTAGACAGTTTAGATAATTATGTGCAGTTTATGAGCTGAACTCTACCAGTGAGGAGTGAACTTCCCCATTAACGTCAATGATCTGAATAACATACGGGCTGGAACCTCTGAAATCAGCAAAATTAACGCGGTAGGATTCTCACAGTTTAAGTTTCCTGTGTCCAGCCTGGCTGGAGATACCTGGGCAAAGGTGTTCTGAGTGACACTCTGCTTCAACAGTTCCAATACTGCTGAAGCAAGCAAAACTGACACAATACATTTGAAAAGTTAGACTCACTTTGACCATCAGAACAGAGAAAATCATGCTTTCAGATTAGCTCTGAATGTGGCTGAACCAATTCAGCCCTCTCTTTTCATATCTGAAGACCACCTCTATTCTGTCCTCTTTTGGAAACTGTGGTGAAATGCCCTTTTCAAAATCTCCCCCATGGACCTAAAAACTGAAACTGGTGCCTCCCATGAAACAGGAGGGGAGCAAAGACCTAAGATCGGCAGGAACAGAAGCAGCTGATCGCCCTCAAACTTAAAGGTCTTTGCCATTTTCTACTGACTTTGCTAAGGAGAACAAAGCAATTCAGATACAGGAGCTCATTTATAATGTCATCCTCCAGGACTGTCTCAAACAAACAGTGTAAAGCAAAAGCACTCTTCTGTTCAATGGATCACGTTGTGGGTTTTGAATATGGAATGCGAATGAGCTTGTTGCTGGGGGAGAACAACGGGCAGAAGCCTGAAGTGTCCACAAATGGAGAAGCAGGGATGAAAAATGAGATTGTTTGTGAGGCCGGTGAATAGAGAATTAATGGTCAGCAGGATAAAAACAAAGGAAAGTGAGAGATCACTTGGCAAAGACGTGGCATTATTTTCAGCAAAAAGGCAAGATGAAAATCTGAAGAGCAATCTAGTATCTCTACTTCCCTGACAATCACAGACTAGGTGGGCTTAAATGACCATGTTGCAGAAAGCTGCATCCCTGGCCAATACTGCTGCGGGGAGGGGGTGCAGCTCCCACCCTCTTGGGCCATCCAAGGTGAAACCCCAAAGGTCAGGCACCTCAAGGGCTTGGAGGCTCAGCAGTTTCTGAAAATAAGATCCATTTAATGGTCCCAGTCAGAGCACCAAAACAATGAGGCTTTGTTGCTACTTACGGACAGAAAAAATCAGTCAGGGATAAAGGAAGAAACACGAACAAAGCAAACCTCTCATTTGCACAAAGGAAGCTATTTTTAGATGCAGAATTCAACATCATTGGCATACAGCCAGATTTCCATAGAGGAGTGCATGAACCAAAGTTTGCACACAGTTTGTTACTGTGACCCTGGATGATCTTCCTCCCAGACTTCACTGAGAGCAAAAGTGGACCCCAAAGGCTAATTCTGTGGTCTGAATTCTTCAGGCTCACAGAGCAGCTGCATTGATTTGGCCTGCAAAGCACAGTGCTGCTGGAGGTGAGAAATGATATCAGCATCCGGCCCAGAGGATTTTATGAATCTGCCCAACTCTGAAAGAACCAAAAATAGAAAGATTTTATGAGCTCTGACCATACAAATGATCCTCGTAAAGCTGTCAGCGAAGAAGACTGACAGACAGTGCCTGAAAGGTCATAAAATCAATAAACAGAAAGTCAGCTCACAGCAAAGCTAATAGGAGAGTAGCTGCCCTTTGGCTCAAAGCAGGAGAGAAAGGTACACATCCCTGTTGGTTTTGAGGTGGCAGCTTCTTTGTTGCTTCAAAAGGCCAGAGCGGTGTCTTTCTTTTCCAACATTCAGCGCAGTTTTGCAATCAGCCCTGTAAGAAGAACAGTTCTTAAATCTGGAGGGAAACACTGCCTTTCCCTGATGAGTATGGAATGAGAGAAGTGTTATCTGATCCTCCAGCTTTCTGTACGGGCTGTTAGCACAGCTCCTCCTTGCAAATTACACAAGGAGCAAAGCTCAGGTACCAGCTCCCCAAGTGGAACCATGAAGACTGCAAGCAATGCCCAAATAAGCTCTGTTGTACAGCAGCATTTTGAAGAAACCCAAAGGATCTGGACTATTTTGCACATTGACCTAAATGGCATGGCTGGAATTATCCTGGAAATGACATGCTTTCTTCTCCTGCGTAAGGTGACAACCATAAGCACAGAAGAATGAACTGTGGCACTGCAAGTGAGGAAAAAAAGGGAAAGATGCACAGAGGGGAAAATGAAAGGAATGACACATAACTTCTTCTTATTCTGTGAAAAGCCACAGCAATTCAGTAACAGCTTAGGTTATACACACAGATGGGTAATGCAAGGGGCATTTGCTCCAGTTCCCTTTTTCCCAGCAGCCTCTTTGCCTTTGAGCTGTCCTGATTTCTTGTGTCCCGTAAAACTCCAGTACGTGGTCTCCCACAGGCCACTCTGTATATTTTCAGGATGCAGCTCCAAATTATGCAGGTTACCTGAGCATACAAATTACTCCTCTGCAGTGTTCCCACTGTCCTTGAGGGGGTATGGACTGTAAGTGTGAAAATGTGGTGCTCTGGCGGCAGCTGTAGTTCAGAGAAGCTTGAGAGGAAAAAAAAATTCAAGAGTGTTGGAGCAAAAAAAGGAAGGTCAGGTTAATCAACAGAACAACCTGCCACGGGCAAGAGACTTGGCTGCATTCTGCTGCCTGGGAAAACTCCCTGAGATGCTCTGTTATTTGGGTGTTGAGCTCAGGAGTGTCCACTTGTTCCTGCTTTCCTCAAATACTGAATCAAAGGAAGAGCAGCAGAAGCAAACATCGTTAGAATGCAGTTGCAAAGAATGAATTTTTTATTTTGAATTCAAAAGTCAATCAGCAAAAAGAAACCAATGATCTCCACTGACCCAGTTCACCATACTTCTGGCTTTCACATACCTCTGAATAATTTCCTGATGACTGCTGAGCAAAGCAGCACAGCTGAGAATACAGTGGGGTGCTTGCAGTCAGCATGTGGTAGACTACAATCTGCATCCAGTTGTCTTATGAATCAATCCTGCAAATTTTCAAATGCACACATTACATCAGTATATAATATCTATCGGTTTGCATATGACATTCACCTTAAATTATTCAAAAGATGAAAGAGAATGGTCTTTTAAAATTAGAGGAATGGTACCAGATAATTGGAGTCACGTCACAGAAGAGTATTCCTGTTTGCATGTGCGCATGAAAGAGTTGAAAGAGAGAGAACAAAACTGCAAAACTGAAAAGCCCCATGTAGAGGTGAGTAGCACTGGAAAGGTAGAACTCCAACCTTATTATTACTTTAGATAATGGATTCTTGCAAGGTTTTCCCTACAAGGTTTTTATATCCTCATGAAAACAAATGCCATGCTCATGAGGCTTCTCAGGGAATGTCATGTGAAATTTTACAACATGTATAACACTAAACACATGCACATATATATGTATAAATACATGCACATACATTTTATACGTGTATATATATGCTTTTATAAAACAGGCTTCAGCTTGTGCTAAATGTTCTCAAGATATGCACAGGGTTTTGAGTAAATGAGAAGGAACACTAGTTGTTGTGCTTTGTTTTCTAAATTTCACACAAAGCACTTTGAGGGATAATTGCTATTAACACACTGTTCCATCATCCTTGCTGTCAGACTGAAACCATACAGGCACACAGGAGAAACAATTCACTAAAACTGATACCTGCATTACCAAAGGAAAGAACAAAACCATGCTTTGTCTGAATTTTATACTGTCACTTGCTTTTGAACTTACCAACCATTCACTGATTTCCAAAGCATTGAGAAGGTTGTTTTAATTACATTAATATACCATTTTGATTGATACATCAATATGCAATTAAATTTTGTAGCGCTTTTCATATAAACAATATTCTAAAATGTCTTTCCGCATTAAATCCTACATGACAATATCTTAAACAAGTTTTAAGCAGTTCACTTTGAATTCAGCCATGTATTCTCAAGTGATCAAGGTCAGAGCCTTCATTTAAAAACAAGATATGAATATATTTGTAAAGAGGTATTTTAGAATGGCTGCTGCACAAGACCTGAAAGAGGCGTAAACTGGAGGGCTGGTAGCTGGTTTTTTTCATTTTAGGCTTGCAGAAGTAGTTTGTGTTACAGATTAAAAAAAAAATACAGCATTTTGAAAAGTGAGATTTATCAGGGATCATTGGAGCATCCAGCTTGATCCCATCTCATTTCTCAGTTTCATCCAAATATCCTGATGCTGTAAGTATGCGTCACTCCCCCAAAATACAAATTATGGGGCTGCAGAAGGCGAGGAGGAGGTATCATCTCCCTCTGACAGCTCTCCAGTGTCTGAGCCTGTTTGGCAGATGTGCATTGGAGACTTCAGTAGCTAAGCTTTCCTGCCCACTAAAAAAAAAAGAAAAACAAACACTCAAAGGGAACTTCCTTGCTCCTAGGTCTGCTGATGAGCACGGCCCAGAGCACATGAGCAGGGCATGGTCAGGCATAATGCTTGATGCCCACAGAGAGCTCAGAGCTTCTCCATTCAATATTCTGCCTACAGGCACTTGAAAAATGCTCAGTGAGGTGAAAGAGCAGTGCTACTATTAGCTCCTCCCCAACAATTTTTGAATGCCTACACACACTGATCATAGAATCAGAGGTTGAAATAGACCTCTAAAGTCATCTAGTCAAACCATCCACCTACCACCAACATTGCCCACTAAACCATGTTCCTAAGACATGGAGTCACTTGCCAGACTTTAAATAGGCCAAGTGAGGAAATTGAAGTCTTCACCCTCACCTCAAAACCACAACATTTGGCATGAGCAAAGAATTCAATATTTACAGGCACAGACTGTTAACTGGTAAAACACCTATTGCCCTAAATCCTGCTTTGCTTCTACCAGACACCTGGTAAACCAAGCCCAGTGCTCCAGCCCTGACCCTTTTTCCCAGAGATGTTGCCAGGAAGATGCAGGGCCTTCAAGCTGTGGAAGGAGGTATAAACAAGAGCCTCTCCTGCACAGTGCAGCAGGAGATCAGCGCTGAGCTGCCGAAGGGACAGAGCCAGGGAGAGGTCTGGCAGAAAGCTGGGCATCAGGAAGGGAGGTCCAACCCTGCCTGACATGCTCCCAGGGGTCTGTGTCAATTTAATTGCACACAACTATTCTGACTTCAGCAAGGCCTCTCTCAATACATCCGTGGGCAGCCTGGCTTTGTTTCAGCCTAAGTTTTGTTTACTCTAGATCTTCCTGGAAAGGGAACTACTATCGAAGCAATCGTAAATTTGTTTTCTTGCCGAGGTACATTAGTTCTTTATACCCAGCTGAAGGTAATAATGGCTTAAGTATAGCCTTAAGATTTAGCAGCTGAACTCCACCCAGGTGCTTTATTTTTACTGTGTTACACAGACCTTATCCATCCCTTGGTCTCTGCGTAGGCAGCTTTTATCAATATTTGAGTGTACACAGAAAAAAAGGAAAGAAAAAAAAACAAATATAATCAGAGACAAGAATCTCAGGGCGTAAGTAGAGGAAAACACTTAATTTTAGATAAGCGCCTGGCCTAGCGTGTTAATCTGCTGCTCAGCAATACTTAGTCATGCCGAGAGCATTTTATTCACCATTAATGCTGGTGCTTCAAACACCACTCCTCATGCCGTGTCTTGCTCACCGAGAATAAAGGTGGCAGAACTGGGCCTTCATGATTTATCCACGCTCCACGTAGGGCCACCACAAAAACCTGCTTGAGTTGCATTGTTCCCATTACATAGGCATGACTGGGGCTGCTCAAAAGTGATACATTGGTGCAATTAATGTGCCCGTCCCCACCTGTGTCCAATTAATTAGGCTGGGGACACTGCTAAGCTGAACAGTAGCTTGGGAGCTGTTTGCATGCCACAGATAATCCTAGTGGCCTTCTAACCAGGGCAGGAAGAAACAAAAACACTGGCTTGTTTGTTTAATTACTGGTGTGTTTTGATTGCACTGAATATGTCCTAAGTCACAGCTCTATTTTTATTTATTTATTCCCCAGCACAGGTAGGATGAGAGCCCATCAGCTGGCTCCAAAGCCTGGAATTTAGAGACATGTCGTTTCTTTAGGCCTGGAGATTCTGATCCATCCAGGACACAACAAATTTGAAGACGGTGCTGAATCTTCAGATATCTCAGCAGCAAAGCTCCGAATACAGCTGATAAAAGGCCCAAATTAATTAATGGGAGCTAACAGCCTTGATGTTCAGCGGCAACAGATAGCATCAAAGTGAAAACCACTGCATATGCAGTGTCAGCCATGCCAATGTATTTATTCTACTCATACAATTTCCAGACCTGCCAGGGAACACAACCAACACCCTTCTACTCATTTTTCTAGGATTAATTTAACCCATTACATTTTGTAATCAGGCCCTGCCCTGGAGCCTTCTGACTGTTTCTCCATTGCTCTCAACCCCTGACACCTGATAGAAGCATACAGAAAAAAATTTAAGTGATAAGCTCAGATCAGGATAATGCTGGCAATAATCTGAGCTGACTAAACGCAGCTCAGGGTGTTTGTTCACATAACACTGACAGCAAAGCATATCAGCTAGTTGGTGTTATGCCTTGCAGTTATGACTTTACAAGCTCATTTGCAGCCACTCAGCTGACCTGTTTGCTTCTCTCCCCCTTCTCTGGCACCATAGAGAACCGTGCGCTTCATCTTCAGACGGAAACTGCACAATCTAACATACCAATGAAACATCTCAGCCTTACTGCTCCTACTGCAAGGTCAACTTGAAAGCATGCCCATTCAAAGGATTGGAGGGAACAGCCACAAAGGAAATAAACAGCAAGATCTTGGCTGGGTAATTTGTTACACTATCATCATCAACCCCAGCAAAAGAATAAAGTGAAACAATGAACAGCATCAAGGTTAGATAGGCTGTGCCCAGGCATTAAATACACAAAGCAATATACTCATCTGGGCGAAGCTTAAAAATGCCGTAGATAACAAACAGTAGGCAGCAAATCAGTGCTTCAGGTAGCAGGAGAAACTTCTGAGAAGCAGTCATTAATTTGGCTACAGTGATGAATTCCTCTGTGGTGAAAGCAACAACACACTTCACGGCTTTACAGATTCATTGCTTATGAGGCCATGAGGAACTGTACAATAATTTAACCTGTCCTCCTGCATAAGACTTCAGCTATCAGCAGTCTTTTATAATGCCTTCAGCTGGTGGATGAAGAGGTGGTTTTGATGAGACATCTTTCACATATTTGAGTTCCTCCTCCCAGCTTCCCATGCAGGCACTGGGGATAAGGCCCAGCAGCAAAATGACTCTAACTGGCCCCATTTTGCCCTCCTGTTGCTGGAGGTGTTCAAGAAACGTGCAGATGTGGCACTAAGCAGTATGGTTAGTGGGCATGGTGGTGATAAATTCATGGTTGGACTAGATGATTGTAATGGTCTTTTCCAACTTTAATGATTCTGTGATTCTGCTGATCTCTCACTTTTCTGCACTTGCTGTCCCAGACTAACTCTGCCCATCCTCACAGTACACAACAGACAAGCTTCTTGGCCACCGACTTTGCCCTTTCCTGCCATGTTAGTCCACAGGTGGCATAGCCCCAGCATTTCTCTCCCACCTCAGGGCCCAGAGGGCCTCTGAGCTGAAGACCTGCAGCATAGCACACCCAGCCAGAGGGCAGTGAAGCCTCCAAAAAGGCCGCACCATCAGTGGGACAAGCCTGCACTGTACGCTCTCCCTCAAAACATGTCCTACGCACCCTGTACAGTGCCCGTGACACAAACAGAATCAAAGAATCATTAAGGATGGAAAAGACCACTAAGATCACCTAGTCCAACAATCAACCCATCACCGCTGTGCCCACTAAACCATGCCCCTCAGTGCCACAGATACCCTTAAAAACCTCCAGGCATGGTAAGTCCACCACCTCCCTGGGCACCCTGTTCCAATGTATTGGTGGATGGTAAAAAGCACTGCTGTTTGAGAAAGCTTCCGTCTAGCCCGGGAGCTAAAAGCTCTAGTGGGTCCTGAGATTTCCTCACTGCTTAGAATGGAATCTACCGAATTTGGGTATTTCATGCCACATCATCAATCTCCCTCAGTACTTTTCTCACATAACCACTTCAACTTTTCACTAGTGAAGCTTCACAGAGACTGTGAGCTCTGCTGCCTCTCAGTAGAATTTCCTCTCCCCTGTGTGGATGACATCTCCCTCAGTACTCCAACCAAGAGGCATAAGTAAGGTAAATTCAGGGCAACTGTCATCTGCCTGTATCTTGTTTTGATGCAGGCTGCTCTTATTTCAGGCTTGAAGAAGAAGAGCTTGGGGGCACAAAAAAATCTTGTTTTCTTCCTCAGTTTATCGCTTCATCTAATAAAACATGCTATCTCACCTGACAAACCTGATTTATACTCTTAGCTCATCCCAGCTAAAACCATCATATTTACTAAGCAGTCACAAATGACAGAGCACTACTTGGTTTTGCTTTGCTTTTGATATTAAAAAACAAGCAAATATGCCATTTTCAGGCTTTTCCTTTCTTTGACGATGCTTCTGTACAGTTCTGCCAATTGGTATTTGTCACACCACAGTGAAACTGGATGACCCATGCCTAATTGTGCAAAGTCACTAAATGGAAAGCAATGCCATGCAAGTTGTGGCATGGTACTGCTAATGAAGGAATTCAGCTTCTTGCAGCTGCAAAACTCCACTTGCCCCAGGCTATTTACAGGCAGCCAGTACCACCAAAATCCAGAACTCAAGGATAAAATATATACTTAAAATGCTAGGAGAGGCTGCATGCCAAAAAAAGGAATTACTAAAAGAGAAGCATAAATAAAGTCTAATTTCCCATGGACTGGTTTCTCACTGTTTACTGCAAGCACCAATTTAGTTTTTTTCTTCTGCTTGGGTCACTTATTGGGGGATCTCTCCTATACAGACTTTCTAATAAGATTCAAGTCTACGCTGTACCTTTTTCATAGGTTTGGCACATACACAATTGCTGTCTCTTTTCCTTTTACTCTTCTATCCACACATCATCAGAACAGAAATTATCTTCTAGATGGCTATCACGGTGTTAAATTTCATTTGAAAGGTCATTGGAAAGGGACACAGTGACTCAGTATAAGCATACATGACTCATTTCCATAGGAAACCAGGCTCAGAAATGGAAGATTTACAAGGAAAATGAGCTGCACTTTGGCTCAAAGCAATATACTCACTGGAAACATCAGAGTTTGCTGAATATAAAAAAAATTATCTGTATATATTGGTCCTCACCTTGGGTGTTGTAAATCCTCAGAGCTCCTCAGAAGTCACTGGGTTTATATTCATTAATATCTGTAGCCCACTAATTTCATGTTTATATTCCATGTGTCAGCTGAGGGAGTATGAGAGCATCACTAGACACACGTGTGAGCCCAGGCATGTGTATGCACAAGGATATGTACACTCAGGTATCACACAGAGCATTCACAAGGACACGTCACAACAACTCGTCCCACAGGACCCAGATTTGCACCCACGGCAAGGCCACAGCTGCGTCAAACTTGTAGAGATCAAGCTGCCCAGGGAAAGATGGGGGAGTGTGACAATTTGCAAGACACTTTTCTACCTCTTTTTCACAAGTGCATAAAAGCAGCTTTCTGGTGGACCACTTGAAAGTCACCTCCACACATCTGAAACTTGGCCGAGGATCTCAGCCTGCCTTTATTACTGCGCAACTCTATTAAAGCTCTCAGTGGAACCGATGAGTGAATATCCCAGCCAATTTTACTTTTTGTATTAAAAAAGAAAAGCATACACTAGTCTATTGAAAATCATTTTAAAGAATTTTAATCATAGCAAATGTGTCTGAACAGTTCTCATAAAATCAGTGCTTCCACATATACAAAGGACAGGACTCCAGAGATTGACCTACAAAAAATACAGGGGAAGAAAGGGCAATGGAATGGGTTGGATACAGCAACATTTAAGATACGTTTTAGGACAGGCAAAGCAAGCAAAGAACGCTTCCACAAACATTCAGAGTTATTGACAGCACTTTGATTTCACCTTTATAAAGCCAATATTTGGCAAGGTTTTGACAAGGCAGCCTAGCAGCTCATGTATTGGTAAGGGCCGCGTAGACCTTTGCAAGAAAAGAAGGGGGAAGCCTTCTAATACTATGTTATACGTGTTCTTGCCTCTGAAATGCATCAAGGACTTCAGCTCACAGCCACCAAACACAGCCAGCCTGCTTACTTAGCTAGAACTAAGAGGAGGGGATGGATCCTACAGCGAGCAAACAAACATATAAAACAGTATAAAACAAGGAGCAGAGGTGGTGGTGGTAGGGCTGCAGAAGACCTGTGTAGTACCCATGCACCCAAGGCTAGACTCAACCTTCTTGGCTTCTGGTGCAACCATTAATGAACCTGGAGGCCCAGAGTGGTAGAGGACTGTCACAACCAGGCAGTGCAGGGCATGCCTGCCTTCTTTCTCAAAACCAGAACCAGACCTCCATTCAGTTCTTGCTTTAACTGATGGACTCAGTGCATGAATACATACACATCTTCCCTCCAGTGTTGAGGGAGAGAACTAGCTCACTCCAGAGCTACACTTCAGGATGCTCCTGCTGACAATATGACCGTTCAGTATTTTTCCTTTGCCTTTTTGTTTTAACACCTGTCAAAGTTTATTTGCCTTCACCAAAGTAAGAAAATGTCTCCCCCCCCTTTCCCTCTCCCTTAGTAATGCAGAAACCTTTGCCAACAAGGCTAGCACAAGGACAGGCCCTATGGGACAGGTTTGTTAGAATCACAGATCGCTGAATATCCAAAGTTGGAAGGAACCACAAGGATCATAGAGTCCAACTCCTGGCTCCACACTGGACCACCTAAAATTCAAAGCCTAGGTCTGAGAGCGTTGCCCGAACACCTCTTGAGCTCTAGTAGCTTGGGGCCATGACCACCGCCTGTTCCAGAGCCCGACTTCACCTCTGGTGAAGAACCTTTTCCAAAAGCACAACCTGACCCTCCCCGACACAGCTCCGTGCTGTTCACTTGGGCCCTACACCACACTTTCAGCATCTTTGGTGTTATTAGGGCTGCTGCAGCAGAAGTCACCTGAACTAACTGAAAGGAGCTTGAAATATCCATTGAGAAGCTGGCAGGCAGCACCTCCAGAGAACACATGCAGTTGCGCAGTCAGCCCTGCCCTTTCCACTGCCATCCTGTGCCACACCAGCCTGCTGGTCCCAGACCACAGGGATCATTGCCTGGATCTACAGCAGGGAGATGCTCCTTCTGTGTTTTCCAGCAGCTATGGACCTCATCTCCTTACTCCCAGGACTTACAAATATTTTTCTTCTCAAATGTCTTCTGCTGAGCAAGCTGTAGGCTCTAGAACAGGAAGCCTACTGGGATTCATTTGGAGCACAGCTGAAATTGAGGGGCACCTCCTCTTTCTTAAATAGATCCAGAACAGATGGTCTGTCAAACAAGGCCTGAATTAAGATCAGTTTTACTCTTCTTTTTGTTTTTCCTAGTTCCTGTTTTTGTTTTTCCAAAGCAATTATAAGCAAAATGAGGCTGGGGAAGGTGGTAGAAGGATGAGAAATACTTTTTAGAGCCTAGCACAAGAGAATCTGAGCAGCACGCTAGGCCTCAGCCTAGAACCCTGCAACCAGCGGCCCATTTTGGTAATTTCTTACCTGAAGCTGAATGAAAGGACAGGTTCTTCAGTTCACAGGATAGGAGGTGGCTGAGAGAACTCTACATTTGTGACAGCTTAGCTGAAGGATCCTCAGAGAAAGGTTCTCACATTGCTTTCAAACATTGGAATCCTATCTATTGCAAAACAACCATAAGTTCCATGCTCTAACCTGAGATGTGCTCGACTACTCTCTTCCAGCAAGAATGTTCCCAGTGTGTCCCTACTGAGCTGTTGTTCCAGCAGAGGTTTGTGGCATATGACAGCCATGTTCCAGACTGTTCAACACCTGCCCCAGGACACCTCTCCCCTTGGGCCATGCAAGCAAATGTGGCTATGGTCTGCACAGAAGTGATATAACCAAACTCTCATCTTCCTTTTGCAGAAGTCAGGTCACTGACCCAATCAAGGATTTCAAAGTCTCTTCAGGAGAGGGATAATTTGCCCTCAAAATTGGTAAATATCTTCTTATGAAAGGCTGCTTGCTGTACATCTATAAAACAAGGACTGCCACTGCGTATAGGACATATGACAAAGATCCTCACAGGCTGAGTCCACTAACAGCTTTAAATGAGGTATGAGACCCAAGTTTGATCTCTGAGAACTGACAACCGTAGCTGATTCTACATCCAGTGCTCTTGATGCTCAGAACCCCAAAAGTCCAGGCTTTGCACATTTCAGCAAGCATTTCAAGTTTAATAGGCAGCACGCGACATTTCATTGAGATTTTGGTGCTACTGCAGTTTTCATCTGTTAGGCTTATGAGGTATTACAAAACAGAAGCACAAACACACATTTGGAAACTCAGCAGACCTAATCCAAGCCATGAATATGGGTTTTCTTCTTTTTCCCCCTCCCCCACCAAACAAAGTAGAATCCCAAAACTGATGTCACTGATGCACTAGAACTACAACAAAAGGAGCTGATAACGAGGAATCTTATTTCTAAAATTTGGTTGTGCAAATGGTTTCTAGTCTCTGATTTGCTTTGCCCCTTGTTTTGGTGTTGCTTTTTTTCCCCAGAAAATATTAGGGCTATAGTATTTTGAAAGGTATAATAATCCAAAACAGTTATTTACAGAGTACTGATGACGATGGCAGTACACTAAAGGGGTATTACCAATTTATTACATTACTCTGTATGAAGCCCCAGAGATGTTCCTATTTGTGTGGAGACTTGTTATCATCACTGAAAACGCCATAGAAATCTCAGGTACACTGAGATAGGTTTCTCCTTGCAAATCTGCAGGAAAACAGACTGGCAAAGCAATGGGCAGGAGAAAAGGAAGCAGGAGATGGCAGTCTCACAAGGAAGCAGTGCAAAGTGCTTTCTAGGCTCCTTGTTACAACGGACAAAAGAAAGAACCCAAACCCAAAGATGTCGGGCATCAGCAATAACAAACACATGCAGCATCTAGAGTATTAAAAAACATCCTCATTTATCCACTACTCCTCGACAACATTTCTCTCAATCCCTGGGGTTCACTGGAGTTGCTTCGTGCTTGCTGTGCCTGGATGGCTGCCGACAGACATTCAGTGTTGTTGCAATGGTTTGTTTATCACAAAGCTACGCTCCTTGCTGGTAACATTTTACAACTCTTATCATGCTGTTCAATCCAGCTACAACTGTCCAAACCTTGTCTTCTCTAAACCAGATGAGGTCAGAAAGGAAAAGAAAGCACAGCACATGTAGCCACTACAGTTAGCCAGTTTAGCAAAGACAATCATTAAGCAGGGATTCTGTTGTATCAACCTGTAGGTTTAGCAAATCCCTCAGCATTTCAAAACAGCAGGAGAAAAGCTATTAGAATTCAGTTTATTTTTCCAGAGTTCTTTAAATCATCATCACTCTGGATTCTTAGGATATCTTCTGCCATGGGCTGGGACTGCATGCTTTTACTTTTTTTTTATTTTCTTCCATGATTTAAAAATTGTCAGCTACATACAATCGGCAATTAAAAATAAGAGTTACAAAAATACAGGTTTCTACATTCAAACGCCTGAAAACAGCTGCCTTGGGGATTACAGAGCCTCTCCTACACAATATGCTTTGAAATAGCAATATCCTCTTCCCCAAAGCACAGCTGATTACTTCAGTTTCTAAAAGAATTAGTCAGATTAGCAAAGTTAAAAAAAAAAAAAACCTAAAGGTGAAGACCACCTCTCTTCAAGAAAGCATTTACTGTGTGGCCAGATCCCTTCACCTTCCTTACATTTAATGCTTTAGCTCTTGCTCAGTATATTAACCTGAATCATGTCCCAAGCATTTCAGTAAATTTCTTAAGCAAATATTTGAGATACATCTGTGACCGTTATTCCAAATAATTTAAGCAAGAAATTATTCATTTGCATTTCAGTCAGCAAATTGGCTGTGCCTGGAGACTGAGCTTCCTTTTATTCTCCCAGTCAGCCACGTGCATGTGGCACACGACAAGCTGCTTTGAAAGTACTGTAAGATCTACTGCTGTTCTTCAGTTCTTCAAAGTGAAAGCACATAGTTTTTACAACGCTGAAGCACCTTGCAGGGGGTGGATTTTTTTTTTTTTCCCCCCAGATCTTGAGGCACATTCTTACCCTCTTAAGCACACGCAAACACCAATGCTTCAGGTCTGGGCAGTGCACACAGAGGCCTATGGGGCAATTCCAAAACCAATCAGCATGGTGACAGCACACGCACATCCTTTCATCATTCTCAAGATGGGTGAACCAGTAACCTTGAGCAAGAAGGTCGAGTTTCTCAATTTATCTATTTACTCCATCCCAAGAACCAAAGCAGAAGGTCACAGACCGTTCATCTGATCCTCCCGTTTTATATCTCATAAGTACAGTAGCAGTACAAAATAGCTGCTTCTTTTGTTTATACCTTCTCAGGTCTAAGAGGTTCAGTAAATCCTATCCTCAGCTGTTTGGAATTAACAACTCTCATTACCAACTTCATGATTTGTCCTGGGAGATGGCCACCTGCTTTTCTTAAGATCAGTCAACACACATGCAACTAAAACAGGCTTTTGTTTTCGACAGTGCAACAGATCTGCACACACTGAGCATTCAGCACTTTGCTTCTTTTTTATCCCATCTTCTTCCTGTTGAACTTCTGTTTAGCTTGTACTGAGCTTCAGCAATGCACTGGCACCCTGAAGTATTCCCTGTCCACTCATCAAGCTTTTCAGTTATCTCTGTGCTCATACATGCAGGGGCTCAGTGCATTCCCACAAGTCCCCATCTCATTGCCATGCTTATGTGCCTCAGGATGGTACAAATGAGGACAGGGGAAAGAGGCTTATGCAGATCTGAAGGGCACTGTGGGAAGGATAGGAAGTATTTTTTTCTGGCTGTGGATCTTACCTATTCTCTCTGAATTGCTTTAGATGTATATGAACTTGTTATCACAAAAATTATAGGAATTACTTAGAACTGGGAATTTATTGAAGCATAAGGAAACGCTTGAAAAAAATGCACTTATTAAGCCTTAAATTTCACTGAACTTCAAAGGTAATTTTTTTCATTAAAGATGCTCAAGGCAACTTTAGAAACGTCTGCAAAATCATTGACTTGAGGATGAAGCAAGCAGCTTTGTTTGTTGACACAAGCATGCAAGAGGCAAAGTGACAAAGAGAAAGAACAGAACAGCCCCAGCTGTCAGGCCCACGGACAGCATACAGCATGTGAAAGGTCACTAAAACATGCTGTAAATCCACTGCAGCATTGCCAGGCAATCTCACCCTGCAGAAGCTCTTGCACAAAAACACTGCCTCCAGGGCCAACTGATACTTCGACAGCCTCCTGGATGATGCTGGGACTCATTTGCTCCCATGCAACCTCTTCCTCCCTTCATCCCTGCTTTGCCCTCATCCATCCATAGAAGAAGTCTGGAAAAATACAAATCTCATGCCACACTTTATGTGCAACGAGAATAAGGAAATTGTGTATTATTTTTTTTCTTTGATTTTAGCCCCATTGTGATGATATTTGGTACATTATGAATGTACCAAAACCAGTACAAAGTCAGTCATCCTTGTTCCAGAAGACCTATTACAAAGGCGGCCCAGGGCTCATGGCATTACCATGACTGGGAGGGCTGAGCAGGGTGCTCATCCTTGCAATGCATGTCAAGTCAAGGCCAACAGACCCTCATTTCCATGAACACAAAGTGTACTTAAAACTTTTAAATCATCTGATTAATCAGAAAAATCTGCTGCATGGCTTAGTAGTCTTCAGCTCTAATTTCATACTGCATGGTAATTAAATGTGAAAATCCTTTTATCATTTACTACAACCCACACTTAACACTTTGCCTTAAAACACTAAGAATCGAATTTCAGCCAACCCCTCATAAAAAAAAAACAGTAATTCTGCCAAATTCCCATCCATGTTCTTGATGGCAAAGTAACAGAGGTACCATAATTCATTTGGTATCATTCTTTTCCTGCTAATGTTTTATTCAGACTGAGCTTCATTAATAAAGATGAAACTTTGGACTCATGATTGCTCCATGTTCACAAAACATTCAGACTCCTTTACATCATGGTTAAGCATGAAGAATCACTGAACACAATTTCCTAAAAGAAATCCCGCATACCAAAATTGCATATTTTGAATTTTTAAAATTCACTAAGCCAAATTTCACAGAGTGAATCCTAAAATCTGTTTGCCAGGAAAGCACAAGCCAAAAATGGAAGTCAGGGCCCTCCAGGATAACAAAGAAGCTGGACCCCAATGCACACATCCTTCCCATTAAACAAGCTATTAAATACACATTCACAGAGCAATTTGTTCTAAAAATGCAGGTGCATTTGGAATTTCCCACAACTGCTTTCCATCTAATTTTTGGCTGCTCAGACAGCACTCGAGTCACAGTTAAGTCTCTTTGTCTTTTTTGTTTGGTGGAACTCAGCAGTGACTTTGACTTCTTACTGGACAGCAGGGAACAAAAATTAGCGCAGAAGTGGATGATTTTCACACAAGTCCAAACGTCTCCATAGCGAAAACATACAAAGACAAGGAAGCTTTTTTAAAAAAACAAAAAAAACAAAACTGATCCAAACTGTGTTTATAGCAGTATCACTTTTCAGTGCCAGGAATTGGACCGTGGAATGGGACAGACTGCACTGCATTTTTAACGCAGGATGACTATTGACATACTTGAGAAACATTAACACTGTACATGACACCAAACTATTCAGTTCTCTTCTGTACAAGTCAGCAGATAATGCGAGGTGATCCAACATGATGTGGCAGCTGCACATTTAAAATAATCGTCACAGGCTAAAGCCAGAACAAAAACATCTCTAGCAATTCTGTTAAAAAAAAAAGGAATAACATACACACTACACACACGCGCACACACGCGGACAAAAATCTTGAGGTTTTGCTTATTGCTCTTACACAAGGCTGTAAGCAGGTAAATGTCTGGATCAGAAATTAGGTCAAACATGCATTTCAGCAGGCATAAAAGTACAGGAAATTCGTATTAACAAAACAATCCGCTGCATTATGTAATACAGGATGGTATTCTGTTAATATAGTACGTCATTGACACCGGATAAACTCTACGTCTGCCTGTTGTACAACGTGTTATGCAGTGTGGTATTTTAACCTAATTTCTGATTGCTCCTTCATCCTGCGCTCTCCATGTGGGGATGAAAAGGGGCAGTTTTCAAGACAACTTCTCTGCAACGCAGAGAAGCCTTGGCCTCAAGAGCTCCAGTGGGGCAGGTACAGGCAGCACGAGGTTAGGGTTAATGCCGTATCTCCCAGGCCTGCTCTATGACTGCTTCATGTCTTTATGCAGTCATCAAAAACTCGGATAAACAAATGCAGAAGTTGATGCAAAATGCTTCCGCGTTGTTCTCAGAGCATCTTCCAGCTATGCTATGTACTCCTCGTTTAAGCATGAATTGCCACAGGGGATAAGGCAGTAGAGGGCTGAGTCCTGTATCTGGTCACTTCCTTAAGAGTCTATAAAGGCAAGAGCTTTTGGTGAACTGGCTTTTCTTCACATAACAAGCAGCATAGCATGGATGTCTCCAGAAACCTGGCTACCTACTGGGAACGAGAGACTAACACAGTCACAAGACGCATTCTGGAATTTCTGTCGTTCCCTACTGCAACCAAATCAAACGTGCTGCTGAGAGATGTCAATGTATTACAGTTCTTGTAAGTTCAAGGCATACTGCACATCGCCTTGCACAAAAAAAAGGCATTGAATTTGTTATCTGAGGATTACGTTGTTGTTTTTTTCTGCGCTATGAATATATATGACAGTAGATAAAAAAAAATCAGCGCAACAGTTCCTCTCCAAACGTGACCATACAGATACCATAACAATTAAGCACCATATGTTTATGCTTTCCTGCAGTTAACAGAAATTAAGGAAGAAAATGGTGGTGTGGGAACCAGAAGGGGAAGAAATCCAGCACTAAGTCAGAGGTACGTTCTTTCAAATTCTAGTTGAGAATGTTTACTGTGAACCAGACACAAAATCAGAAAACCACCACCATCTGCAAGGCCAACCTGGGCACTGTACAGTCAAAATTATGTTCTCTGCTGTTACAACCTTGAGCAATCTCTAATTAATTACTAGAGAGAGCACTGGGAGGACGACAAGCCACTCTTCAGGGAGATTACACCTAGGCAATTGCTCGTACTTCGTACTTGCAAAAAGAACCAGTGCTAATCAATAGGATTTTCTGTCTTAGTAAAGGCCTGTTATGTGCCTTTCAATCTGATCCTTAAATCTCACACAGATTTCAGCATTCACACTCACCAATTCACACAGAGCTCCATTTAAGCTACAAACAGTGCTAACTAAATCTAGTGGAGCAAGGTGCTGCTGAAATGCAGGTTCAGGAATTTGGCTCATTCTGAGTAGAGAACTGCAAATAACTGGGAGTTTAGGACATTCATAGGTGGACAGGGATATTTCCTGTGCTTTTTCTTCAGATCTGTCACAACGAAGACCAACATTTATATGAAATGTAGCAAAAGGTCTCCATTATGTCCACCTACTCATTTTGACACCAGGACAGCCACAGTGATTTAGGAGGGACAGCACAACCCAGAAGAGGGTTTGGTTGGCCTGTGTTCTTCTTCCAGCTCTGTCACCGCCTCTTACACAAAAGCGTAAAGACTACACAGAAGGGTCCTTGGTCTGTTGGCATGGTGAGGCTTCCTTAAAGCAACTTCTTTTTTACACCACCTCTGGGTGAGCAGCTGTATCTCCTGTGAGACAGGGAGTCAAAACAGGTGTCCATTTTTCTAAAAAAATTAAGAAAACCCAACCTCTAGAAAAACAAAAGGAAGAACAATTTGCTGTCACGTCCTTGCAGGAAGGAATCCTAGGACTTCTCATGACCCACTTCTTCACTAATGGCCATGAAGGCCAGGTCTGCAGGAAGCCCTGTTGCCAAATCAGAGGTAAAACAGTATGACTAATGTTCACCATTCAGAGTCATTCTTCATGTGAAGTAGGTTAGGCAGAAACGTTTGGCTGCATTGTTAAGTACTCCTCCTAGGCTCACTTTGCTTCCCTGCTCAGAACCTCCTTCTAATAGAAGATTCTGGAAACGCCACTTCCCCATAGTTGAAAACAGTGGGGAAAATCAAACATAGAGGCAAAAAAACCACACACCACAGAACCAAGCGGTTGCTTGTAAAATGTTTCCTTTTAAAAACTATGGTACAACCCCCTAACTTAGTTTAATTAATGTGCAGTTTAAAACATATAAAATGTCTTACCAACTAAATGATTTCGGTTTTACAAGTCTCCCCCTTTCCCCCCCCAATTAAAAAATAACACGTGTGGGTTGGTAGCGAACACTTTTCACTGAGTCACGGGCCACTTCTCCTTCAATTCTACATGGAGCAGTTCTGATTTTGAGCTATCGTGGTGAGAGAAGAGCTCATACCGCATACTTTACAGTATAACCAGCTACGCAGATGTCTTTAATCTCATAACACAATAGAAATCGCTGTAAATTACAGTCCCTTTGATAAATGATTATGGTGACGCATGCAGTCCTCCTCAGTGCCGTTCCCACCAGACAGGGGACACAGGTTTCTCCACCGGCTGCCGAGGGCTGTGGCTGCGCCGGCGCACCACCACCTGGGAACAAAGTGTCCTGCAGTCATCGGCCAAAGCTGCGGTGAATTGTCTCACTCGATACCACCACCACCACTACCACCACCAACCCAACCCCTGGGTGAGCAACCCCGGGGCGGCCCCCCACCCCTCAGCCGCATGAGATCACCGTGAAGCGCTTGGAAATGCACGACATGTTGTGGAGGACGATGCCCAGGAGAAAGACCAAGACGCAGGCCACCAGGATCACAGTGCAAACCCCCGACCAGGTGGAGCTCTTCACCACGCCTCGGCGGTCAGGCTCTTCCGCACCCGCCTCGGCAGGAAGGCCGCCCTGCAGCGGCTGCTGCTCGGCCGGGATCGTCACCACCGCCAAGGACTTCTGCTGGCTGCCGGGCAGGAGGCGGCAGCCGATGTCTCCCGGCAGCATGGCCCTCTCCTTGGAGAGGGGCAGGGGCAGCATGTAGCACCCGTTGCTGGGGAGTTTGATGAAGACAGGGGTGTGCTCAGAGGTGTGGGGGATGGCGATGACGGCGATCACCTCGGGGTCATCGGGCAGCTGCGACACGGAGTAGCCCGGCGGCAGCTTGGTGATGCCGCGGCACCAGGGACACCGCAGGTCCTTCTGGCTGGTCCTCATCTGCTGCAGGCACACCGAGCAGCACGTGTGCTTGCAGTCCAGCAGCTTGGGCCGCCGACGTGGGCTGTAGTAGTTGAAGCAAATCTGGCACTCCAGCAGGGAGTCCTGGGACAGCGTCTCCATGGTGGCTGGCACAGTGCAGGGAGGCACCACCAGCCTGGTGGGAGTCTGGCCACACTGCCCCACAGCCACCTTCAACCGCTGCTTCTTAAGAAGGCTGGGAAAAGCGCAGGGAAACCTCCAGCCCTTCAGCACCTGAGGCAAACAGAGAAATGTGAATCAGAGGGTTACTGACAGGAACCTGAGGAAACAAGAGCCTGGCTACAGGTGAGTGAAAACTAGAGCTGACTTTGTAAGGTGAAGAGAGACAAATCTGCAACCCTTAACAAGCAAGTATTATTTTGTCAGCTTTACCAAACTAATCATGATGGCCAACATTCACCCTTTTCTCGCAGTTATAAAATCACTACCAACCCTTCAGACTTCCACTCATATTTATGCCTGTGAAAGGAGAGGCTATGGTCCACGAAGCAGGTCCTTCAGCATCCACCTCCTATTTTCTGAACTTTTCAGCCCTTTCTGCACTGTAACAATTCTTCTCATTTAGTCCTTTAAAATCCTGAGCATTTTAGCTATTTGGCCCAACCACTAAGTCTGCATGCAAGGTGGAAGGAAAAAAAAAATTTTTAACAGATGCATTTCCACAGGCTCCTGAACTTAAAATGCATACATGAATGAGCAACCACCTAACTACATTGAAACACCCACGCTTGTGCGCAACAGAAAAGAATGATAAGTTAGCTCTTCAGTTAAATTAACTGTGGGCCTGGTTACACGAACAGCTTGTGAAATAAACCTTATCCCTGACAAAGGCATCCCCCAAGGTGAAAGGCTCTGCTGAGAACCCAGGGCTGCAGCACACCATGGAGAATGCACGGCACTGAAAGCAAGCTGTTGTTGACCTTGTTCTGAGCTAGTCATTGAAGAATGTTTCCTTGCACTTCCCCACTTACTCCTTACAGCTATGCAAAAAGAGGCAGCTGTATTTACTTCCACAGTGAGTTGTTTAGCCTTGTTTGATTTCAGCCACTCCAACGCATGGTAAATATGAAGGGGAGATATTATTACAACTTTTTGCTCCGCCTTCCTCGCTGTATTTGAAGAAGTATCAGATCAAATTTGCATCCAGATAATACAAGAAAACAAACCCAAAATATTTGTGTGAGGACCTTTTACCCAACGCAGTTAACACCGCAGCTGTTGGAGGATTTTTTTCCCTTCAGAGTTATTTCTTGTTCTCTCCTCCAGGTCATAGCAACTAGAGTGCAACACGCTAATCAATAGGTGACACCAGCAGAACAGAAATAATGTCATTCAAGAATACAAACCAGGCATAAACATGGGGTTTGCAATGCAGGGTAGGCCTCTGGACTACAGTGTCCCACATCCTGCCAATATTTGAGCTGGGAAAATAAAATACACATCATCTCTTCAGATGTTAACGACTTGTCACTGGCTGGCAGCGCTGGCCCTGATGCTGATTTTGTAACAGCAGTGGATTTTGGCTCACAAAATGCTTCAACAAACATGCAGTGACAGTCCTGACTCATGAGAGAGCAGGGGCTAAGGTTATGAAAGCTGGAGCTTGTGGGAAAAGGCACGTTCCAGCCATGGGAATGACCATCTGGGGATGCTTTGCCTAAGACCCTGGCCAGCGTGAAGCCTGCACAGGGACTGGGGCAAGGAGCCCAAGCCCCAGCCTCACACTGCACAAGGCATTAACAGATAACGCGCGTGCAAACTGAGCCTAGCACTAACATGGAGGGGGCTCTGCATTCACAGGTCGTGTGCAGGCTGCAACCAAGGGAAAGGAGCAGAACGTGAGGAAAGGACTAATCTTTTGCATCACTACCTCCACATCCCTATGGCAAAGACAGGCAGAAGAGAGACTGGAAGAAAGGATCTTCAAAAGACTGGTATGCACCAGAGCAAGAAAAATGGGAGTGCCAGGCACCTCCTAGCTGAAAAAGAGTAAGAGGGAAAGGCCAGATTAGAAACAAGTTACAAGAACTCAGGAAGGGATCTCACAAGTCACCAGACCCAGTTTTCAGTGATTAACCAACCACATGCGATCCAGCAGTTATATACAAAATCTTCACAGTCATGCATTCCCAATGACAAATGAGATCAGACATTAAAAGATGCAACTCCAGTGTCCCAGAGATAGTCCTAGGCGTCAGCAGAACTGTTAAAAAAGCGTTATAATAATACTGCAATATTATAATGAGAAGTAGAATATTATTATGAGACTAGTGAAATTCGCTGACCCCATTTAGCTGTCACCTGTAACCCCTTCTCTCCAGCTACAGTGCTCAGGTTAAACTAGTTTCTATTGATCTTCAAGCAATTGAGATCATCTCATTTTCTTCTGACCTCCTACTCTTGCTCAGGAGTTCTATATTCATACGCTATCGAGCCCTTCATCCCTGTTGCAGTGACATTCTTAAGGCAGAAGATCAGTGCTAGGAGAGAAAGAAGTGAGATATTCAGAACTGAAAAATGAAATAAAAGTCACCTCCAAGCAAAGAGTGTCCAAGAAAAACTAAAAAAAAAATCCATCCCAGCAAAAAGTTCTTGGCTCGTCAGAATGCTAAGTAATGGTGTGAGGCATTCCTCCAAGAGATCCAAGTTACAAAGCACTGGCGCTATCTAAGGGAACAAGGGAAAAAAAAAAAAAAGAGCGGAGTCAAATTAAAAGGTTATGATGGGACCTAGGACCTGCATGGTATTTGGGCTCAGTGATCCTTACAGGTCTCCTCCAGCTCGGGATATTCTATGATTCTACAATATATTTGTAGAACATGCTGTGAGCGTGACAGTCCCATCTTGAACTGGTGTTGAATCAAAGAAACAGTCACTTCCAACCGTATCTTCAAGTTATGTACTTAATTACAAACATTGCTGTGAAGAGCAAAGTTGCATAGTGCATATGTCTATTCCAAATCATGACATTTCTTTCCCCCAAAGCCTCAAATAACAATCAGAGATATATTTTGACAGATTAGTGTAACATCCTGTAAGTGGAGGCTGGTATGACTCCTTCAGAACATGTCTAAGGACAAGTTAAATGGTAGTCACAGCCATCAAACCCCTTGGTCTTTGCAGACGCTGATGAGCTTGCCTTCCCCAAAACTCAATTATCTAGTTCAGTAGGTGAAATGCAACTTCGCTCCCAACCACGCTGAAAGCCCCGCAATACTCCTGCACTCTGCCACTCTGGTTTAGTGATAGAAGAAAGTCAAGCCATCACCTACAGTCAGAATTCAACCCCACAGTATCTATTTGCTTTGTTCCACCGTACACAGTTAGGAAGGAAAAAGCCACACAACTCTCTTGATACTGTTCTACCACTTTACTTCAACAGCTAAGCGAAGAGTTAATGCTGCAGTAACCTCCTCCTGGGCAGAGGGCTGAGCTGTCAGGTTTGTGATCAACAACTCTGCACTAGCTGGAGGTACTGAGCTATCACAGGTGAGCACCTTGCTCAAAGCTTACTCAGACCGTCCTCTTCCTGGTGCTTCCAGCACACAGACCAGGAGGCAGCCAGCCTGCAGATGAAGGCAGTGCTGGCTTCAGCATCAGACATAAACATTGTTTTGTCATTGTTTGTGCTTGTCACCCAATGACAACCATGGGGGCTGCTGGCAGGAAAACCGGGGGGGGGGGGGAAAAATCAAGAAAGACTCCGTGGGTCTTTAAGAGAGACAGAGTTACGTTCATGTGGATATGGGCACGCATGTGGGAGGGAGGGCTGGGGAAGATCACAGTGAAACCATATGCACAAAGGCAACTGCAATTAGTAACTCTGCCTGGCATAAACCTGACAGCAACTGGAGCTCCTCAGTGCTGAGATCTATCTAGTAATATGAACAAAAATTAACAGTTGAGTACGAAAAATGCTCCAAAATTCAAGTATCAGACAGGTGCAGCAGCAGCAGAGGAAGTGAGGAGACAAACCTGCAAAGCAGCATCAGGAAACCCCCCTACCTGCCCCTTCATCCTTGCTCCGGCTTCCACAGTGCTGCTGATGGCCACTGCAAGGAGAGATTCACACACACAGAGACTGCTCTCAGGAGAGGAGACCCAGGGAGAAACCTGAGAAAGTGATGAACTGAGGGTGGCTCACTGCATGACACAGAGGCCCGCCTTGCAGATTGAGGCTGCCCTCTGAGGAGTCTTAAAGACTTGAGAAAATGCCACGATTCGAGAGCAACACAGACACAAAGCTCTGGAGAGTAAAACATGGCTCTCAGCTGTTTGCCATTCATGCCGTCTGTTCTGCCAATACCTTGTCAGAGGCTGAGGAAGGGGCTCAAGCTCTCTTTTTTTGAGAGAAGCCAGGCATACTGTGGCACCAGCTTCCTACTTCCCAACAAATTGAAGGGGGAAAGGACATTTGTTGCAGATCCCAGCTTCCCAAACCAACACAGAGAGGTGTTGCACAAGGCGTACAAAAGAAGGTTGCTGCAGCTAGTGCAACACAGCTACAGCTAGAGGAAAGAGAAAGCAAAGAGGCTTGATTAAAATTAGGTTTGCTGCAAAGAATGTTTGCACAAACACCAACTATAAAGCTATCAGAAAAGGCAGTTATTTTCGGAACCCGGTGCAAAGACGGACATTAAACATCCACTGGATGTGAGATGGACAACAAGTTCAAGAACACGACAATGACAAATCACTGCCTGTTAACAGAGTATAGACATGTACTGGACAGCCCCAATGACTAAACAATGGAAACCACAGCCTTGCAGCAGCACAGCCTCCACCAGGGAATGAAGAACTATCTTCACACATATTTCTAACTTATTAAGGCTCCAAATTATACCAACGTGAAAGCCACAAAAAGATATTTTAATAATGCCCATGGAATTTAATACAATTCACAGAAGATTAAATATCATATCACATTGTTAAAGACTGGCTCCAGGGCATGCTGGTGCAGTTAGCTGATCACTGAAAGCCTCAAATACTTTGCACAGACTTACGCATGTGTTTAGGCATGCCGTACTTGCTGCATGGCGAGGTTACTAACAGACTTTAAGCAAGGCGGTGCGCTGACAAAAATTCACCCTCCTCAAGGAAGGTTCATTACACAAACTCCCCAAACAAATTAAGAATTCTTTGACAGTATTATCCTCTATGATTTAAGACCAAGAAAGATCCACTGGGCTCAGGTGCCCTTAGGCTGGAAAGGAGACTGAGGGGGCAGCACAGAGGGGGCACTGTTCTCAACAGGGGAACTAGTTTTAAGAGCCCTCTGCCCATAGACATGGAAAGAAACGCCTGCTGCAGTCACTTAAAACTGACAGTGAAAAGGAAGAACGTAATTAATATCTGGTTGCATTTCTGCTACAACACCTCTGAATGTTTTCAGCAGATTTGTGTTTGTACAAAATGTATTAGGGCTGTCACAAATACCTAGGATGTACTACCTGATTTTCCCTGAATATCCTTCACTAAATGATCCCATTTATTTTTAGGCTGTTCTGTAGCACTAATTACCATAGTAACTGAAACAGCACAAAGATTAATTAATTTATTCAGCACAACACCCTTGTTAAGAGAGAAGTATTATCATTATTATACCCTTTCATCGTCTAAGAAAAGAAGCGCAGAGATATGAAGTAGTTGGTCCAAGGTCATGCAAACACCACTTGGGTTGCCTCAAAGCTCTTGGATAATTTCATAATTTCCCAGCTCCACTTCTCACCTCATGAGCCAGCAGGCAGAGATGGAAGATTCTAGATGGATTCTTTTTTTTTTTTTTTTTTTTTTTTGCAAAAGAGAAACAACAAGGCTCAGAAAACCACCCATTTCCCCTAATTGCTCCAATGTGGCAGCATCTCCATTTCCTGTCCAAGCTTTTCCGTTCATTGAACGTACCAGCTATTCCATGGACCATGAAAAACATGAAAGCCTGTGATCCAAAAGTTAAAGCATCTCCACAGACACAGTTCATCCATCATGAGAACTGCAACTGATAAAATGTCTGCATTTTGAGGAACGTAAAGTTAACAATAAAACAACAAATGTAATCCAATTTTCTCTTGGGAATTTCTTATTTGCCAGACACCTTCTGCCTAAGATGGACAGCTTACACCCACTATCCTTTCCATTTCGTTATTCACAATTGTACAGAAATATTGCAGAGCAAAAGCATTTCAATTTGACCAAATCCTTAGCCAGCATATGCTGGCATTGCTCCTCCAGCTTTACTCCAGCCCTTGCCAAGATGAGAACTAGGCATACATACTCCCGGATGTGTAGAACCACAGAAAATAATGCTGAGTGAAACTGTGAAATATGAGCCTGCAACATCCTACAAACTTGTGCCAGGGGATCCATGCTGACGGAGAACCTGCTCTGGGTGATCTCCATAGCACAGACTAAACAGGACAGCAGCTGGCCTGCTTCTCTGGCACTGAGCAATCAGAGGTGGATTGCTGCAAGGTGTTAACCCACTGCATTTACTTCAGGAACTGTCACCAGCCGGCTCTTCCGACAGAAAGCAAAGACATAAAGGTCCACCACACGACTGCAACCAGATGCGTAAGTTGACATTTTTGGAGCAAAACCACATCAGCTGAAAACACCAGCCTTTGGTGTTTTTATATAAACAGAGAGAGACTCACTTGCTGTACGCTGCTCCATCTCACCTCATCAGCTCTGCTGCTCCCTCCTTTTATCTGCAAACTTTGACACGTTCACATTCACCAGCTCCAAAGACCTTATTTTGGTCAAATATAATCAGGATAAGCTGCACTTTGTTCCAACAGCAAACACTACTAATCACCCATAATGTGCCTGGTCAGCAAATGATGAGTACATTTACTTACTGCTGAGTCAAAACAGTACAGCCACGGCTCACCAGAAAGTTTCACGCAGTGTTTTACCAGAGGAAAAGCTATTTGAAATCAAAATATTCCAGAGAAACGTGCCCATTTCAAGCACATTTCTTATGCCCACCCCGCCCTTCAGTAGCCCTGCAGGCAGCTGGACATGGGGACCAGGCCATGGAGCCTGACCTGCTCCTCACCAGCCCAGGGCTTCCAACGCCCACACTCTCCCCAGCCTGGAGGAGCACAAGAGATCCCCGTATGCAGGGCTGCCCAGGCCAGAAAGAGTCTTGCGAGGTACTCCTCACTGTTTCTGCTGTCTGGAAGTTCTCCTGCATGAAGGGGTGTACTGACAGGATGAGACCTGACTGTGGGCATAAAGCACCCCCAATCTGGAAACTCCTCTGCAGAGGATACTAAAGAGTTCCCTCTCAATTTGGAAATAAACAAAAACTTCAGAACACAAAGCATCACAAGTGACAGTGCTCGTTTTTAACAGCTCATTCTCACTCTAACTCTGGCAGGGCCATTAGCGCTTTTCCAGTTTTCTTGGCTGCTCTTAATTATGCCTGACACACTGGTAAACCCTAGAGTGAGAGGAATTAAGAGCCAGGTTTCTCCACCACTAAGTGACAAATCCATTTGCCATTCAAGCTGACATCAAGAGGAGTGGGGGCGGGGGCCCAGAAGAAAAGCAATCTTCTCCTCATCCGCTGACTAAAAGCCACACCGTTAGTCACTGATGGCCAGGACACATGGAACAGATGGTTGGCAAGGACGGATTTCAGCTATCTTCCCTAATTTAAAGTGAAGTCACAAATGAAGCCACGAAGGCCAAATTCCCACAACTTCACAGCTATACCCAAGCAAAGAGTAAAGTTCCGTGGACACTAAACTCATTCTAAGTAACAGCTTTTATTCGCAGTGCAGCATCTTCTTTCCAAAAAAGATTTTCACTTATCGCTACATGATGAGATTCTGTGGTATTCAAAATGTAGAGAGAGAGACCACAAAGCAACTGACCAGTTAAAATGACAAATTTGTTCTCCCATTACAGCTTTATGCTTCATCTGCCATTGATAGAATTTGCCTGATACCTGAAGAGAAACTTAATTAAAACATTCTTCCATCCCTCCCTCCCCTGCGAATCTGCTATTAGCCTTACAAAATACCACCATCCCAAAAAAATGTAATTTTAAATAAATCTCAAATGCAAATGATTCTCACTGATACAGGTCAGTGGGTGCTTGACTGGAAATCAGCTTGAAGTAGTGTATTAAGACACCCAAGTATTAGAGAAGTGAATGGTGCAGCTCTCTGAGTAGTTTTTGATAAAACCAGGTCAAAATCTGCCCGCATATCGGCTCAAACTGAGGAAGACAGAAAGGAATCAATACTCACATTTCATATACTGTTCATATAATGTGAAAACTAGAAACCCCATTTCACACTTACCTCAGGCAACTGCTTTGTGTTTCTGTCTCATACATGGGACTCACAAAGTGTGACTTCCTGAGGAAGCGATGCTGAGACCTGCACTGCTCAGCAGCCCCAGCCATGGCGCTGCTCCCAAGGGCTGGGCTGGTCTGTGTTTTGTGTGGGTGTGGGTAGGGGAGGTTTCTTCCTTTGCTTCAGCAAATAACAGAAAAAAGCAAGAGATCTAAGGGAATCAAAATAATGCACTCTTTTACATTGAAAAGGATGGGATTAAGCAACTGGAAAACATTTTATTAGAAACCTCATAATAATAATGAGTTCTCTTCTGTCACATAGACCCTAAAGAAACAGAGAAAGGTTTGAGGAAGACTACACTGGAATGGGAGCTTTAAACCTTTTTACCTTTCTCCTGAAATTTACTGAGCAAGGGAGTAAAGTCCCCCGTTTATCAAGAGAAAAGGTGCAGCAGATGTCATAACACAGAAGAATGACTTCCAAGAGCTTATCTTCACAAGAGAGCAGCCGATAGCCAGCTAGCACTGCTTCTCAAGGTCAGCCACTAAATGTCATTTCTTAATGCAGACAAATGGTGATCTTCATGCATTTGCAGCCTCTGATAAGTGCTACAACTACCCCAGGTCACGGCACTGGTCATTCTAGTTTGCAGACTACAACAAAAGGAACTGGAACCAATTCAAAAACTTCTTTCTTATTGGAAACTAATCATTCACCCTGTAGCACTCCTGGCAGCTAATAATATTAATACCACATTCACTGCCTGAGTTTTGGGAACAGTCCAACACTCACTGCAAAATATGGATCACAAGCAGAGGTAGGCCAACCCTGAGCAGCATACATATTCATGGTTTCCTATTTCTAGGTGATCTGTTTTCCTGGTATGTATCAGGACTTTACAAGAGTAAAATCTTCCCCAGAAGATCTGGCATACTAAAGAGAACAAATAACTTTTTCCAACAGTTTTCCAAGCTGTGTGTTCTACCTATAACTACAAACACTCCACGAGGTCTGGAGCAGCCAAGTAACAAAGTGAATGGTCTGACATTAGCCATTGAAGTTAATGGGATGACAAACGCTCTTGAAGTCAGTTGCACATTTGCATATTTAACACGCTGTCCATCAGTATAAGTAATACAGAGAACTGGTGTCAGCAGCCACAGGCAGATCACTAAATCTTTACGCGGTAGAAGCCTTCACTCCCCCTGCACCACCCTGAAAACGGGCGACCTGGGAAAACACAACCCAGTCTTCCCAGAACAGCTGCAACTAACCTGACTGGTTGCACATAAAGATTCAAAGCCTTGGTCCCACCAAGGAATATTTCTGACTAGCAGGGAAGAAATGAACTGACGCTAGGAAAGGCTCCTGGCTCTTTCCTTCATCCCCACAGACACGGGCATGGCTGTGGGAGCAACAAGACTTCCATGGATGGTCTTCCAGGATGAAGCCTAGCATAAGGTGAGGAAACTTGCATCCAGACACGCTTTCCCTCATGTGAGCCAGCACAGTTTGCAAGATGAGTCACCTTGCAGCTAAGCAGCCAGGTACCCTAGAGGCCAACGACGGTAACTCACGTAGCAACTGGGCCTGCACTGGCACGTCACACAACCCTCTCCGGTGGGCCAAGATAAATTACAGTTCCCCAGAGACCGAGCACAAAGCTGCAGAGCTGCCAGCCTCTCTGCTCTGACAGATGTGCCATGATGGAGACCAGCCATCAGCCACTCAAATGCTCGGGCATGGGAAGATAAACTCTTCTTGCTTGTGTTACTCAAAATCTGTTTGCTTTCCTTCACAGAGATGGTAGGTATTCAATCCCAAGAGCCACTCACCTTCTGTAGCTGCAAGGAGTTTATCAGACTTGTCAAGCTCTGTCAGGTTGTATTTCATTCTTTACGGCGAGTTTCGAAGTTTGGGCTAGACATCACCCATCATACTTCTGCCAGTCAAAGTCTGGCTGCTTTAGAAACACCCTGGTGTGAAAAACACTCCACTTGGCAGCACTTATCTAACAGTATACAGCATTTACTGCATGAAGGAGTGCAGATGCTGGGAAAGGACGGTGTTATGCTACATTAGAGCAAAAAATCAAAATGAAGCAAACTGCTTTGCTGCTTAATTTAGGGCCTAATTCTACAGAATTAGCTTTGAGAACAAGCAGAACAAGCTTTGAAAAGATAACAAGCACAATATTGCTAATGCTCAAGACTTCATCACAATCCTGATTGTACTTGGCCACGGTGAGTCCCTAAGGCTCATGATTATCAACAATCAGTTCAGTATTCAGTTAAAAGCTTGAAAACATCAACTTCAGAAGCCCCAAATTCTGATTAGCTAGAACTGTCTGAACTTCAGCCTCTAGCTTAGAAACCAGTCTCATGATTCCCTGGAACTCGGAATCCGAGTTACAGCTAACTAAAGAAACAGTTTCAAGTTGAACAAATTCATTGGTGGTTTCAGATCAAATTAAGCAAATACTTTCTCCCTGGGCAAAAACAGTAATTTCCATTAAAATGTCAACTCATTTCAACTTTCATTTCAGCTTGACCATTTTCCTTCATAGGAAAAAATTTATACTTAGGTAAAGCAAAGGACAAACAAAGCTTTTTGCATCTACTCTGGAATAACTTTTTCTTGATATTGTCAGCCACTGAGTGAGAGAGAAGTAATTCTTACTCACACTACTCTACTGCTGAATGCAAATGCTTAAGTCAGACAATACACCGTGTTTTCTTCTTCTTTCCCAGCCTAGGGAAAGCTAATCAGATATATACACCCAGCTATTAAGCAGTAGTTTCACAGCTTAACATTTACAAAGAATCATTCAGTCTTTTCAGTTCCTGGCTCAAAAATAAAAATAAAAAAAACACAACATGGGGCATTCTCATCATCTAAGTCATTCCCTGACCCTGACCATCTTTTCCATTCCCTGACGTGATCAAAGCCTGAAGAGTCCTCTGTTTGATGAGAATACTGTTTTTAGAGGTTTTTCTTACAGAAGAGAAAGAGGATCTTACTTTGGAAGGGCAGGTAGCTCAGAGTCACACTCATCCTGGGAAGTCTGAAAAGCACATCCCAAAAAGTCATTAATAGCTTTTGAACACGTATCAGAGAAGCTTCACCACATACATCCAACACACATTACATGTAGCATCACACAGAACAGCATTTCTAGCCGAAAAGGTGCCACAGAGACTGCTGGAAGAAAGGCGGAAAGGCCAAAAGCCTGTTTTGTCACTCTCTATAAAATGCTGCATTGGAGATGTGGCCTAAGAAGACACGTATCTATGCAGGATTAAACTAAATTCCATTCAGTTAAGGTCTCAATTCCATTTTGTTGAAGTAATACCTGTGTGCCTTTCAGTGGTGTATGAAACACTGGAAATATCAATGCCAACAGCCAAAGTAATGCCACAGAAACCATGCTGACTTACACCAGCTGAGAAGTTGGCCAACAGACAGAAAATCAATGTGACAAAGCAGATGCAAGGCATACCTCTTCTCTATTACCACATCAAGTTCTCATTTAGGATGAAAAATACTTCAGCTCAGGACCCAGGTTTACACTGTGCCACAAACTACAACACCCCTTGCTTTCCAGCGAAAAGAATTTCAGAGTTATTTAGTTCACTGACATCACTGTTACTTTTTACAGTTGGGGCAGTGTTGTCCTAACTTTTGCTTACATGACTTCATTTGTCAAGTGCCTTCATTCTAACGATTACTCCTTTAAAAATCAAACACACGCTCTTTTTTATGTTTCAAGTTTTGCCAAAAAAAAACCCAGCACCTATTGGGAAAATCATTTTCTGAACTTTAAACCACTCCTTCGTACAGTGTTCTGTATTTTTTTAAGCAGTGGAACTTGTGCTGGTTTCTTTCGCACTGAGTTTGCAGAACACCTGTCAGGGTGAGGTCCTTGCCAATATACAGGGTTCCTAAGTGCTATGACAGTTATAAAAAAACGTAGGTATCAATAGTTGATACTATTCTTATTACTAACACCCACGATCCTTGGTGTGAGCTCTCATCTCCTAGAGCAGCTGCTTCTAGAAAAGAGAGAGCTAAGAGAACAAGTGCCAGCAGGTGGCACCCCAGAATATGTAGCAGGGAGCAGCAAGGCTTGCAGGACCAAGCAAGCCCTTTCAAATCAGCTGTGCCACCAGCTTCAAGTTTGTTTTGGATTGGAAGACTGTCTCCCCTTTCTCACTCCCAAAGAGCAGAGATAAATGCTTCCAGCCCCACTTTTGAGCACCATAACCATGCTGGATAAGAAGAATCATGTCCGAAAGCACAGGGCATAGCACACCCAAAGTGCTGAGCTCATGGCTGGCTCCATTAAGGGGAGAGCACCCTTTGGGCAGGCTGAGATGCTTTCCCATGTTGTGTATGGAGAACTGGCAGCCTTTTTCTGCATCCTACTGCTCTCCTGAACTCCTTCAAACAAAGAGCAAGCTGGGATATAGCTGAAATAACACTGCCTTTTATTGCTTTAAAACAGCAACAACAAACAACACACCCTAATGATTAAGAAACCATTTTCCCTTCTGCTTATTTTTAGCTTCCCCTACACATACAAAACATCCAGCTTTGCCTGCTCAGCTATGAAGCATCTCTACAGATGGTTCCTCGAGGCATAGCGTCGATTCCCACCCTCCTCGGAGCCCTCTGCCTCACCCCATCGCTCACACTCCTCCCGCAGCAAATTCAGTCAAACTGACACTTCTTCCAATTAAATGCTGACTGGCAGGAAAGCCTCTGTCTAGTATTCTTGTCAGCCAGAAGAAATAAATCCAACTCAAAGAGCTGTGGCTCACCCAGCCTTTGAGAATCTCATCTAACCGCAAGAGCAATTGTTTTGTTTTGCTCCTGGTTGAAAAGCTCCCCATCAGTCTGTCTCAAAAACAAGGCCCTTTAAAACACCATGCCACGTAGGGGGGGGATAGAAGGACAGGGTACCTTTTAACCTAGGAAGACTGTGCTTTTCTTTTATAAATAGAAATTTTAAAGCTAGTTGTTTTGTCCAACTCTAGGTATCAAACATAGTGGTTAATTTTAGAGATGTAATAAAATGACTCAGTTGACAAAGATTCAATTTCTACACCGTCCTCCCCTGAAAAAGTTTAGAGTCAAAACATTAAAGGTCATACAACTGGGTGGGAAAAAAAGGCCACATTTTTATCGGAAGTCCTTATGAATTATCTAAAAACTATACAAATACTGAAATACTATTCATCCCTCGTGCAAAAAAGCAGACATTTTTACCACTTAAACTTTCCTTAAAGGTAAACCTGTACCATGGGATCCTTCTGCTTATGTGGAAGTAGCGAAGTCTGTCAGAAAGTAATTATCTTTCCTGTCCTGTATTTGTCAGTGGATCTCTGGCATCTTCCCCAACAAACTGACCCCAAATATAAACTGACACAAAATTGGAAAAGTTTAAGATCATCTCTGTGGGTATGAGTAACGCACAAGCCAGACAAAACCAGGCAAAGCAATGTGTCCTTCTGGCAGAAGAGCACCCACAATCAATGCCACACGATATTCACTGTGTTTCTGGAAATTTATACATATCTAGAATTCACAACTCATCCCTAGCAAGCAATAACACATACCATTTTTCTGGTTGGTCACCAACATTATCCAGCCAAAGAAGCATGATTCAGCTCAAGGTCCATGTATCATACACACACCATACAGTCTGCAAATATCTTTTACTACACTAGAATGGACTGATGACATAGAAAGAGGAATAGGGCAACTGTTCTTGCTTACTCTGCCTTCCTAGCAGCTATCCCAGTGTGGATTTGCTTCATAAAATATTAATCTGTAGAAAAGTAAGTCATGAAGCATAACTGTAACCCATACCAATTTTAAACACGGAGCAGCAATGAAGCGTTTAACTGTCTAGTGATTATCATGAGATATCAGAAGTACTTCCAAGTTAGCAAGCAATGCAGTTGTCGCTGTAAGAACTCACTTGATCTCCATTTCCATGGCTCTCCCCAAGCAGATGGGTGTTCCACTTGACATTCCACCTACCTGATGGGGAAGCAGAACTCAGGGGTGCCCAAGCTTCCCTATCCTCTCTGTTCAACACAACAAACTGCACTCTCTAATGAGCAACCTCTCTCAATGGAGGAGACTGCAATTAATGCGGACTCTTGGGAGCTTTCATGTTCCCAAGCAGCAAAACATAGGCAAGTGGTGGTAAGCGGGTTCAGAAAGGCACACAAAATTCCCTGGTGCTGACTACAGTAATAGAGATAAAAACAGCCAATCTTTTTGAAAGCTTTGAATTTAAATTAAGAAGAAAATATCGTATACTTAATGGAGCTGAGGGACCAAAGAGAGAAGAAATATTAGAACAAAAGCTTCTTGCTTTAAAGAATATCATTCTATCCACCTATATTCTTTTTTTAGCTTTACTTTCACGAACAAGCTCAGATTTTGCAAGTAGACTTTCAAGACTCCTCAAAAATCAGAGTACAGGTGTAAAACACAGATGCTTAACTGGGAGTAGTACAGCTGTAATGGGATTAAGCTGAAGACCTTTAAAAAAAAAAATTACATTTTTTCATTCCTTTATGTCTGATTGCATAAACTCTCTAAAGAATGCAGTAAAGGTCACCAAAATGCACAGGCCTTTCTTGATAGAAAAATGCCGCTGTGTATTTTTTAAAATCACACAAAAGAAGTGAGCACTAAGTGCCAGAAACTGAGACCTTTAAAATTCCAACTCAGTATGATATTCTGATTTAAAATTGTGCATGTATAGGTTACAGCCACCTCTGTATCTCCCTTCATTTAAAAAAAAAAAAAGCAACAGTTTTATAATCGTATTAAAGGACAAAGTTGTAGATTCTTATCAGTTCATTAAATTGCCAGTGCATGATCTTTAACTTTTTTGTCCCTGTTTCATAACCACTCATTAACATAAAAAGAATTTATCCAATGGGCCAGAGTGAATTTCAGCCAGTAGAGGAGAGGGCAGCAGTGGAAGGTAACCCAAGCACTGGGAGAGATGAGTCAGGTTCCTCAAAACATGGAGTGAGTTCTTTTGTTTGCTTTGTTAAAGAGGGGGAGTCCTGTCTTCAAACCCTTCTCTACAGTAATGATGGCTATATTCTAAGAAACCTGAGATTCTGAGAGAAACCCTTGATTATCGACACATAGGCTTTAAGGAAAAAGCAACAACACACCTATCTTAAAGATTTCATCTATTTGAGCTACAAGTGGGATTCTCCAAGGGCTACAACAGTAATATTCCTGTGGTCATGGGGATCTGTTTCCATTGCCCTTCACCACTCATTTTTGGGTCATGCTGGCTCCAAACAACCGGACATAAAGATGAAAGTAACGTCACAAAAAAGTACCCTTCCTTTAAATAACTCCTCCTTATCAATATGAGATCATCAGCAGCAGCCCTCTATCCACTCTTTCATGGACCAAGGATGTGGCTGCATCAGAAAAGATGCAGACTCTAAATCAAGACCCCAAAGTGGAACTTGGTGTGAGGATATTTCCCTAAACTATCTCTGAAGATGGGCACTATTTCCTCTTAAAATGAACATTTCCTTATACAAAATGCTTTTCACTGGATTATTTTGCCCATTAACAAGCATATTCAGCAACACCAGTATGATTTATGTATTTTATATATATAAATTTATTATTATTTTCATACGACTTAAATAATCACATGGATTTTGCAGGAAGTTAAACAGTTTCCTTAAAGCCTCATTTCTTTCAAGTCTGAGTCCAGTCCTGGCAGCTTTTCTTTGTGGCCGTCACCCCTACATACAAAGCAGCTGTACTGCACTGGGCTAAGCCTCTTTCACAGTAATTGCTCTCAAGAGGAGACTTGGGCTAGACTTTTACCACAGATCCTCCCAGTAGAGAACCGGTCATCCCACTAGCAGTCCCACTTGCAGCAAACGCAGTGTATGTAACAGGCTCTGTTAGAGAAGAATGCTTCACTCTTCCCAAACTTTAGAGAACAAAGAGGGAGGCTAAATCTCGAACTATTCAGCAAAAACTTTCAAAAAAGGCAACTACTGGATTTTTAAAATGACCTCAAAATCATCCTGACATGTCCTAGATTTTCTGATCAACCTCTATTCCCTTTCAACTTCTACTACTTGTGTTTTTTTTGTGGGAGCAGCACAAACAGAGAGAGGCAGTTTCCAAGGGGTTTTAAGCTGAAAGACAGCAGACACTGAGAGAATGAAGAGATGGAGTTGCTGTATACCTCAAGACCTTCAAAAGGGTCATTCTTCTGAAGGGGAGTTGCTAATTAGCCAACTGCAACAGTACTAAGTGTCCTTGTAAAAATAACTGACTACTTATTAAAAGCAAATTTGGGAGCAATACTACTTGAGTAATTTCTTAGCAAGTGGCTATTACAGACCAGGTTTTATCTTCTAGACATGTTTAAACTTCATACACTGCCTACTCTAATAGACTGACTATGTATCAGTAGGCCACAATTACGACAACCACAGTATTTCTGTTGATTTCTATTTTGGCAAGGTAATCTACCTTGTTCAAAGTAAAAATCGGAAACCTAATTTGAGCACATTCCCTTTGCCAGTCTCATTCTGTTTAATATGTTGAAATGTTTATGCTAGACCAGGAAGAGGAGTCTTTTCAGGCAAATCAAACCACCATCTCCTACTCACTCTACTCTGACCTTAAAAGAAATGCTGGTATCCTACTATCACGATTATTACTGCAAAAAATGATATTTTACTCTTGAAAATTAAGACAAAGTTTTGATTTAAAATTAGTCAAAAGTGAGTTTTATGGGAAATGTGGATTTTCAAATGAATGCTTTAATGAAGTGAATAGCTATGTTACCTGTACTACGAAAGTGTTGCCTTTCTACTAAATAATGGAAATTTGGCATGTTGTTTTCAGATCTGTCAAACGCTGCCCATACCAACACAGGGTCTTTACAAATGGGATGACTCATGATTCCAATCACCCCAACAAATTGGATTTCCTAGCTAGATTTTATCTCCAGCAACCACAATGAGCAACTCAGCGTGAAAAGAAGAGATGCAAGTCAGCCACAAAGCCAAGCCCAGAGGGAAGGAATGGGAAAACAAAGCATGCCAATTAGTTCCCATGGGAAATGGTGCTAACATTCCCAAACCTGAGTGTATCGTCTGATTTTTCAGTTAAGGGTGATTTGTCTTCCCATCCATAAATTGAAACAATGAACTTTCTGACCAAACTAGGATGCTGTAATGATTTCCGAAAGGCAATGCAGAGTGAATCTTCAAACTAGCTGTAAAACTAACTGAAGAGGCAAACAGCTTCACCTTGTTGCTGCTCAGAAGCTAAGGAGGCTTTTTCTTCTGCTCAAGGAATGTTCTTAAGAATTAGAAGGACTCATAGATTCTGGATGCTGCCAACAACCCATCTCGACGCTAAAATCTCATCATGGAATTAGAATATTAATGGGTCAGGGCTTAAGAACGGGCTAGTAAGGCCAAAACACAGTATCTCATTAAACATGGAGAGAAGTAGTCCCTTTCATCATCTCCAGATCCCACTGCAATTTACTACAATGAAAGAAAGGTTCTGAGAATTACGTACAAGCAAACTAGCTTCATAAACCCCATTATTTCCAAATAGCTAAATAATCTAGAGTATCAATACTGATGACTACCTGCTCTCTTCAATGGTCACTTTTCCTCTCCTTACTCAGGAAAAAAAAATGTGCTGAGCTTCAATACAGCTGAAGGAGCAATCTGTGCGTACCATGGGATTGCCACAAGACTGGCTCACCCACATAAGGGGCTGGTTCCTAAACTACAGCAATCTCTCCAAGAAGTAGCCAGTACTTGGTCTTCCTCAAGGCAGAACCTCAGGAAAAAAAAATAAAAATAAAAATAAAACCAAACACACGTGAATCAGCACCTTTACATACAGTCTTAACAGCAATTATCTCCTATCCAGTGGCTGCCTCAACAGGATGTGGGGAAGGTAACCAACAAAGTAAATGTGCTGCCTACAAGCTTAAGTTCTGTGCAAAGATTACACCATCATCAGTTAAAGAATAAAAACAGGGAGCACTACTTAAGATAATGTTTAAAGATACTTAGCTGCAATACTGGGTCTGTGAGCTGCAACTTAGAAAGCATTTCTAATAGGAGTTATGCACTGGGCAGAAGCATCTGAAGTATTAATACAGCCATTACTGGATGTCTCAGCTTTACCTGCACTAGGAAATCTAAGCTGGCCTAAATTTAGCTTCAAACATTTGCTGTCTCCAAGTTAATCTTTGTGCAACAGAGTGAGGACTTCCCCAAGCCAAGTGCCACAGGCAGATTCAGTAAGCCTAGACGAGAACCTGAGTTCTCACTGCAAAAGGAAACTTTCATTCACTAAGCATCAAACTGACAAAATAATAATATTCTTATCCCTTCTCCCAGATGAATGTTTTAAGTACCAGCAATTTCAGCAGCTCAGCAGAGCTCTGCCAGTGGCTCCTGCTGAACTCGTTCTACTTTGAAGTGCATAATTCAATATTCAGGTCAGAAAGGAAAAGTGAGTATGAGGGGATGAGAGAGACCTGGGCTCCTGTCCCTGCTCCAATGAATGTTTAATTATTTTATATTAAAAATTCATTTGGATAAGGGCTAGAATCCAGGCAGTCTAACAGCTTTACCTACAAAAAGATCCATGACCAAGCGCCACCAGAGGTAGGAGCACAGCCCCATTGTCCTTTGGGTGAGCACCACACCTCACACAGAGAGGAACCACTAGGCTCCTCCCCTGCTTGCGTCTGAGAAGGCACCGAACTCAAAAAGAGAATAAAAAAGAGCAGTTTAGCATCTTTCCCCACAACAGAAGGAGGGCTGCAGACTTAAAAGAGCTACTTTTGACTCTTCCTTGTTGAAGCCAGCCTATGTTGCTCCCTTTCTGGGATGCTGGCTTTTTCAAATCCCACTCCTGGGGCTCCTTTCTCCTGGCACTGCACCAGCAACATCATTATCTGCATCCCGTAGGCTAAGGTACCTGGAAGCTTGATGCTGCTGTATTTATGGTCTTCTGTGTATCTACTCTGTCGAGAATGTTCTTGAGTTACTTTGGTATTACTTTTGGTGTGATTCGTGTTAAAAATGACAACCAAGCCACCAGAGCTTCATCGTGAGCATCAAGTACTGCAGGCTACTGTCTACTATTCCCAGTCAGCTGAAAGAAGTCAAGAGAGTGCAGGGATTCAAATCCTTAAATAATCAGTCTGAACAGCCAGCAAGTATACAGAAGAAAACTGAGCTATTCAGAAGTATTTCAAAAGCAGAAGAAAAAAACTCAGCAATTATCTGTAACAGATGACACACATGAGCATCCAGCCAGCCAGGGGCACAGCAACAGGAGGGAAAGGAAGGAAAAGGAACCCTTGCATGGCTGCTGCAATCTCTGGGGGTAAAGAGTCTGCCCTAGGGATGGCCACCTTGCACCCAGCGCTGGGTTATGGCTCGTAAAAGCCAAGTGCCTGTGGCTGTGGCCATCTCATCCACAAACTCTTGTCTGTCTGCACGTGAATGTAACTAAAACTTTTTTGAAAACAAGTTGCTGGGGTTTTTTTTTGTTCTTTTTTTGTTGTTTTTTCTTTAATCATTTGTTGTTCAGTTACTGACACCAGCATTGCCTTCAGCAAAAGCAGCACGCGAAGGATGACTTCCCAGACAGCTTTCCCTGTGTGACACAAGAGTAAACAGAAGGGGCATTTCTATTACTTTCTAGAAGGAGATGAGCTCCTACTGAATACCTGATTCAGACTCTAAGCAATTTTCACCAATCACTTGAAAGTTAAATAATTATCCAGTTTAAAGAAACCTAGCAATTATATTTCCACCCCCCCCAGCAACTACTGCTGTTGTGACAATATTCATCTTGTCCATGATGACTATTATCTGCTGTATAAATATTGATGATCTGAGTAATTGCTGTTCTGTACATATGCTTCTCACAGATATAAATTTCTCCGCCTGAAGTAGGCTGCTGACAAAGTGTTTTCCTCCTTTTGCATGGCAATGAAACATTACCAAAGGTACCACTGAGAGTTGTTAGACCTAGGGGAAAAAAAAAAAAAGAAAAAAAACCAGCCAAGAGTACCAACATCCTTTGGAGTGGAGGCAACAAAGCTGGTCTGGAACACAGTTCTTATGAGGAATGGTTGAGGGAACTGGGATTGTTCAGTCTGGAGAAGAGGAGGCTCAGGGGAGACCTTATCACCCTCAACAATGACCTGAAAGGAGGTTGTAGCAAGGTAAGGGGTTAGTCTCTTCTCCCAGGTAATACCAACAGGATGAGAGGGAATGGCTTTAAATTGTAACAGGGAAGGTTCAGGTTGAACATGAAGAAAAATTTCTTCTCAGAAAGTGGTGAGGTATTGGAACAGGCTGCCCAGGGAAGTGGTGGAGCCATCATCCCTGGAGGTGTCCAAGAAACATGCAGATGTGGCACTGAGGGACATGGTTAGTGGGCACGATGGGGATTAGTTGATAGTTGGACTAGATGATCTTAGTGTTCTTTCCAATCTTAAGGATTCTACAATTCTATCAAATGATGTTTGCCCGGATTGCTAAAACTGAATAGTCACAGAGAGTAACAAGTTAGCTACAGTTGCATTCAGGCAGCTTAAGTTTAGCTTAGGCTGTGCCAACACCAGACACTGCTCAAAGAGAAAGAGTTGTGCTGGCCTCCAGACTGGCTGCTTAGTGGGAACCAGTGCTGAGCAGGGCATGGATGCTTCTCAATGCGTTGCGTACAACACGTACATTGTACCCAGCCAGCAGCTCACTGATGATGGCAGTACTTTCTCTCAATTAAGAGAGAACAAGCTAGTTGTGCACTGGACAATGAATGCCAGGCTGAGCGCTGTGTGGGGGCAGACAGAGTTACCAGAGCCACCTCTGAACCCATGCCTGCAGTCACCATCACATCGAACGAGTCCAAATTGCTCCTGAAGAACTGAATCCCTCTCCAAGGATACCACAGGCATGCAACACATTGGGTCAAACTCTTCTTGCCGGTTAAATGCATTTGCCAAGCAGATGTTATGCCCAGACAGGGAGTCCTGCATCTTCCCACGGCCAGCAGAAAACAGACACCCCACGGTGCATGCTGCATGATCAAACCATCCTGCCTCACAACCTGGCAGTGCAAAGGCCTAGGTGGTTTAGATGGGGCTGCAGCCCAGCGCTCTACAGGCACAAAGCCTCACACCTCAGGACTTGAATTTTGCCCCTGGACTTTAAACAGCCAGCAGCACAGGGGGAACAAGGCTTTTCTTAGCGGGCACCAACTCTCCAGGATATAAAATTCAGAGTCTGAGCCTTCAGAGAATTACACCTCCAGAATTACTGTTCAGGAGATGGAGATTTTTTCAGGCACAGCAAGGTTCACACTGAGTTCCTTGAAGCACTACTCCACCCATCCTTTACACAGTATCTGGAAAATAACACTGGAAAAAGATGTTTAAAAAAATAAAAGTTCTTTTCTAACGTACACCTGCTATAGAAATTTAGGACTGCGAGTTGGAGATTAGGGAGGGTGCAGCAGGCTGCAGAAAGCAACCCAAGAAAAAACACTGGGCTCCCTGCAGGAGCTGTGGGCCAGGGCAGGAACAAGAGGAAACAGGGTGGATGGGGACAGGGAAAAGCAGGAAGCCAGGGCGAACTCAGATAATGTGTGAGCAGAGTTTGGAGTGCTTGGAGGTGGAGAGGGAGGAACTGGATGTTTGTAACGAGCCAAAGAAATAGTCTGGAAGTCTTAGTTTCTTTGCTGCCCTGTTCAAACAATTACATAATAAGCCATTATATATAATCACGGCTGCCACTTATTTATATATACATATATTACGTGCAGATGAACAGACCCAATTCAAATATTTACTAACACTGACACAACTTATCTTTTCCCTGTGACATCTAGTGTTAAGCCGTGCAATTGCTCAATGCAATAATTCCCCTTCTCCTTTCTGCAGCTTATTTGATCCCCTTTCTTCCATAATTTAAACAGTGCTATGGGGATTAATGTGTTACAATCTTTAATGACAACTGCTGTACATCTTGAAGGGAAGTTGCTTCCAGCAGGAAATTAAAGGTTGAACTCCTACCAGTAACCCTGGGCATGCTTAACTAATGCTAAGCCACATAACATAACCTAATTAGTACAACAGGTCCTTTAAAAGAAATCCACATGACCTCACTGTCAGTTCTTATACTGAGTCATTTTGGAAACTAGTTGAAACAGAGCCCTGCATAATTCCCTATCATCCACAGTGCACTGCACTGACTAAATAGACCAGGTTCTAGCTACAGCAACCAGGTAGCCTCCACCCTCTCTGTTTTATTTTCCCCCTTCTGTTTTTACAAGGCACAGTCTGGTGGCCTCCAGCAAATATTCAGACCTACCAAAGCACCTTCCTAAAGTTACATTTCCCAGGCCTGCTTTGCCTGAACACAGATCAGCATCGCATAACCTATATGCACACAGAATGCTCTACTGCTAATATAAATTATTTTGCATGCAAACACAAAAAGTAGGTGGGGCAAGCAATTGTCCCGCTCACAAGCACGTGGTACTCACAAGTTTTTACAGGCATATTGTTTGAATGCAGCATGCCCACAGCTTTGAAAGTCCTGTTAGAATACCTTTAAAAACATTATTCAAATCTTAAGTGCTGACTTATTCTGAGTCACTAAAAAGTGAAATCAAATTTCCATCAAATAATGCTCTATCTCCTAGGTAGTTATTAATCCCAGGTTTTGTCCTAAAATCTCCATGACTTAATTTTGCTATGACTATCGCTGTCCAGCATACCTTCTTCTGTCAATCTGGAAGGTGAAGAACACAACCTCAGAACACCACCACAGCTGCATCGCCAAATGTCCTCAAAGAGGATGCAGTCATACTTGCAAAACTGCAGCTTTACCAACTCACTGTGTTTTCATCAAGAGAGCAGCTAATTTCATCGCATCTGCGCCAAAATTGCTATGTCCACAAAAAGAAATGCTTTGCTGGGTTCATATCCTGATAAAGTATCCCTCGTGGAGATGTGAAAATGCAATTTCACTGTAAAAATAAATGCAGCGGAGTTAATCATTTCTTGTACTTGCCACATGGCCATCTATTTTCATTGCTTCTAAACATTCACTGCACTCTCAGAGCTTACAAAGCTAACAATGCGTGGGCTGCAAGACTCGGCTTCTCTGGCTCTGGGAGATGCAGGACACCTCTGGCCTCTCCCTCTGCTACAACCAAACTATTTTGCACCAGCTTTTCACAGGAAGGGAATTTGCAGGAAGAGATTTTGCCAGTAGCTTGAGTTCTGCGCTTTATAAGCTAGAAAATGCAGCCGAAAGACTGATGGAAGATGTATGCGCGTTATCCTAATCAAATTTATTTACACGATGTACTCCTGAAACAAACTACCAGGTACTAAATATATCACCCAATAATTCAAAGAAACCTAATAAGCAGTTTGAGATACCAAGCAATCTCCTGAACTTGCTACTACTCCTACAAAGCAGTTTCTTCTAGCTCTTTGGATGCGAAAGGTGCCAGCAATCTTACAACAGAAACTGACAAAAAGGGGAAATTTACAAAACAAGTCATATAATACAGTTCACAAGCACCTGCTTGCTTACGTGTTTAGCAGTTTCCTTTTACAAGGCACTACAGAACTGCAACTTATAGTTCTTTCTGCTTATTATTTTCACAGCCCTCGAGTGGCATACAGTGTTTTCTTCTTCAGCTACTGCCTAGAAGACTCCCAGTTTTCATTTCAAGAATATTCATACAAGATCCAGAGAGCATGACCACGTCTATACTGACACGAGTGAAAAAGCCACACTTCCTGGGTGCACTACAGCCAATTTACAGTACTTTTTTCAGATGAAGCTCATCTTCAGTAACTTTACAAACTTATTTTAATAAGGCCAGCACTGAAACTAGGCTTCTGGCTGCTCAGCAGGCTTCGAACAGAGAGAGCTACTGATGGGACTCACTGTTTTGGATGACTCGTATCACCACTCTCCTGCTCAAAGGTCATAGAAGACTGCCAGGACATCAGATGTAGAAAGGGAGGAAGCACTAAAGGAGTAAAGCAAACAAAACCCAAACTGATGGTTACCTGTTCTTCCCAGCCTCTTATTTATCTATTTTGCTTCTCAGTGGCGAGAATAAAAAATAAAATGTGAATGATGTCATACAAGCAGTTACTTAACGCAGAATCTGCCAACAGCTTTGCTTTCAAAAGTACCGTTAAGGGTTTTTTTTCCTCTTGGAAGAGATGTACTTAATACAGAAGCTCAGCATTTCTGTCACGTTTGACACTACTGAAGCATTCAAAGGTGGTTTCACCCACCTAGATGCTTGCATACATTTCTCTGCATCCTCTCCACTGCGTGAGTGAGGCATGCAGAAATAAAACAGCACCTGCTTGCTGCTGTGCTGGATTGGATTTGTCAAGGGGGAAGCCACATCTCAAGAGCATGGAGCATGTCACACCAGTGACTGCAGCCCCTGCGAGAGAGGCGTTGGCTTCTGCTCAGAGCTCCGCATCGCAAATGAAACAGGTGAGAGAAGCTCCTGAATTGCGATACCAGGACAGCAAAGCAGCAGGCAAGCCACTGCAAGGAGCACACGGCACAGTGCTGAGCTAGTACCAGAGATGGGGCAGGTCCTAACTAATATAACAGAAAGTCAGTGAACTAACAGAAAAAAAAACAATGGGCACTGGCTATGCAAGACTCTAGACTAGTTTTAAATCGACCATAAACATTCTGGAATTAGAAAAGGGTATGGGCAAGAAAGTGGAGAACCAAGCCTCCATTTACATACCACCAGAACACAAAGCAGAGTAACTTGCAAAGCTACTACAAGATGCTACTAACACCTTTTCTTCATAAAAGTAACTTTTCCTAAATCACTGATGTTTCACTGGCATTTTTTGGCTAAGTCAAAAACATTCATTTATTTTAGTTTCCCCTCCATAAACATATGAGTGTACATACAGATCTTTTTCTTCAACCTTTCACACTTCTCATTTTGCCAGTAAGAGAAACAGAAGAAACAGGGTGGGAAGAGAGCACACGAGGGCTCTTTTCACGTTTTGCTGTTAAACGAAAGCATAGGTGAAGTACATTTTCATGCAAGTTTTCTGGTTTGGAAAGGTTCATTTTACATTTGAAGTAATTCAGACAGCTGCACATGTGACAAATACTGAGAACAAACAGCGGTGGAGCACAGGGATTGGCCCTTTGATTTCTCCTGTAAAAATAAGAGTATTCCTATACAAAGGCAGCTACTCATCAGTTCTGAATGGATGTTTAGAGGGTAAGAGAATTAGGTCCCTCTGCACTTTGCCTGCCCTGCATTACTTCACCGATCAGCAGTGACACCAGCACTCAGAGGCAGCCAAGCTTCTGGGAAGCCAAGTTATCCCAGTGCAACAGCTACCTTTGTTTCCATTTGATAGCACAACACAACTAGCATTTTCCAGCTTCACTACCACTTTGGAAGACAGTAAATGAGAGCATTAATGAAGGTTCAAACAGCAGGTCTCATGAATTACACACACATACAAAAATCCCTTCTGTTTGATCCCTGTCATCCACAGGTCTCTAATGAGAACCATGAACATAGTCTACTGATCATCTCATCAGTAATGCAAATAACCATATTGGCCTCTCATCGAGCATCTCCCAAGCTTAAACAACGTACCCTCAGCCCGCACAGCCCCACATGCAGGAGCTGCCCCGTCACTCAGAACCAGCCCTGCGTGATAATGCTCCACACCTTGTGCTCAGCTGCACATGTGGCCTCGTATTTCAGCCCAAGCCATCCCCCAGGTATCGTAACACCTCACGAGCACCTCCCAAGCTCATCTGTCCCCAGCTGAGCAAGGAGCTGCTGGATATGGAGAACAGTGAGCATGAGGACTACACCTGGACAAGCAATGTGTAGCTGCGGTCACTGATGTTAACAGGCCTGCCACAGTGGAACAAAGATAACAGGCTCCCAAGTACCTGGGAGCACAACTCCAGTTCATTTCTATACAGTATTACTAAGAATAAAGTCTTGACAAATTTAAATATTCCAAACAGCAAGAGGAATGGTTCAGCACCGCATCCTGCTGCCATGAGCCCTTCCCAGCACAGCTCCAGCAGCAGCAGCTCCCCGCTTAGCTGAGTTGCTGGACGTTGAATGCCACTATCAGCAAGTTTTTCCCATCTAAGCAGCAAGTGTTTGTGTAACAGAAATCCCCCTATCAGCATTGCCAGCTGTGCCTGACATACAGCCACCACACGCAAGCATACCACAAAATCTTAACATCCATGTGACTGCTTCGTGCCTGTGCTGACACCGGCATTGAGAATGTCGGCTACCTTGCCTCCCGCAGCAAGCAGGCTCCTCGGTATGCCACTCTCCCTAACTACCTCAAAGCATTAACATGCCAACCTGCACTAGGGTGGGAAATGCAGCCAGAGGAATTCACCTCTAAACCTCACCACGTGGATCGCAGCTGCTGCCCTGGGAAGATAAGCGGGGAAAGGGGGAGCTTGCTGCAGCTAAGCAGACCCAGGACATCCTTCCAGGGGACAGAGGGAGGCAGAGAGCACAGAGCTTGAAAACCAGCATGCCAGGGCACTCGGGCAGAACACCTCCACCCCAAATTACTCCCTTTTAAAAAGAGTCCACCCAACACCTGAGCACACCCCTTACACAACTTGACCTGCAGCCCATGGGAGGGCTGCTAAAATGTCAGGACTTTGCAAGACTGGGACTTAAGAGTACGTGCTCCTCACGTACTCTTAGGACAGGACAGGACCTTCTAGAAAGGTGCCTCATTCTCTCAGCTTTTGACTTATGAGAAAGCAGGAGGGAACTAGAGGAAAAAATGCAGATGATTCCTCCTCTTAATTAAATTACCTACACATGTACTTTCTCAAAATAAGTGCAATTAGGGCAAATTAGGGTTTAAGAAACTCAGCAGAGTTTTCAGTCCCAGAGGAAAGAAGGGGTAGGGAAAACTACAACCGAGCAAACAGTGTTTTCGTTAAAGCCTGAAAAAAATCCAAACTGGATGAAGAACGCCTTGGTCCAATTCTAGATTAAGCATACTCCAGCACAACTCCTGTCCGTGAGAAAAACTCACATAGCACACAAACACCTGGGTTGTGTTTTCAAGCCAGCATTCACCAGAAGTTAGCTATCTAGTGCCTCCAGTGCAGAAACATCAGCTACGCTTAAAACCGTGATCACTATTTAGCTGGTGCCTTCCCCATTTCTTTTCAGACCACCTCAACGTGCCTCCACCTCTGCTCATCAGCACCCAGAGTCCCCTGCAGACGCTCCTGGGGGCCAGGAAGGCAGTCCTCCTAGCAGCAGTAAAAGCAATAACAAGGAGAACAAGAAGCAAGGGTATGAGCTCAAGTGCAGAAGAGCTCTCAAGTCATCCATTTAGGAGTGCCTCATGCAGGCCTGAGCATCTCACCACTGCAGGTAAAGTAGGAGCTGCTTGAGATAGCCTCCTTTTTCCTTCTTTATCAGATCTGATTGACTGTCTAGACACAGCACGCTGCCATGCAATGCAACTGAAGACTGAGAGCACCAGAGTGAAGAAAACAGACTGGCCTTTTTTTTTTTTCCTGTTCTTTTTTGTTTAAAACAATATATTGCAGTCTACATCAACAACTTCACAGAAAAAAAAAAAAAAAAAACCCTTGATCTGCCATGCACCTTAGAAGGTGGCTGCTGAAAAAAATCCAGAATGCAATTAAAACATAGATTCCTTTTAAGTTTCACTTCCCTCTGCAATTTTATAATCATCTCATCCATCAACTCTGAAAGAATATTAATACTGGCATCAGCTGGCTCTCCACCTCTTCTGCTGAGCCAGCTCTCCCAAAGTCCTGTCCGTGCCTTTCAGCATCCAACCGACCACAGGCGCTCCAAGGAAGAGGAGAGGGGGAGGCAGAGCTGGAGGTGGAGGGACGCCAGCAAGGCAAATCCAGCATGGGGCCATGCCACAGGGCAGTGGCCTACGTCCCCACAGAGCTGTGATGACTTGCGGTGCCAAATTTGCCCTCAGAAGAAAAACACATGCAGATTATCCCAAACAGCGCTGCAACAGAGGTCACCTGAAGCCAACACGTGACTCTTACCCACATTCAACCAGATCACACACGTTCATGGCTGCCTTCCAGGCTGGAGGTGGCCAGGTCAGTGATGCGCAACCTTCTTCCAATACATAGAACCATTTCTTTCCCCCTCTGAAAGCGGTATAGATCTCTATTTTGACACAAGCCATTTTTTCGCCATTACCTTTCCCAAACTCTTTAGACAACATCCTTGGCTCCCAAGAACCTGCAGAACAGAGCCAAAAAGCAGTGCTATGCTCCTTTGAGTACCTTTTTCAAATAGGTAAAGTTCAGTTCCGAAATACTTGGACTTGTTCACACACAGTGATAGTGCCGGGAGAAATGGTTGATGCCAGTTTTTAGTATCTGACTTACTAATTAATTAGTAGAGACGTACAATCTGTCGAGTCATCCAAAACTTTTAAAGATGCTCTGTTCTGTCATTCTTTTATTATTCAAATTTGACATGCTTCTTATCTGTCATGACCATGATTAATATCACAAATTCCCAAGAGCACAAGTCTGAGTTTAAAACCATTCTCATCCCATTTTGTATCACTGCAGGTCAGGTCAGGCTGGCCATTCCAAGACCAGTCTCTGTTGGCAACTGTTATTTTCTTTGCTGGTATCCACTTTTCCTCATCTATTTTAATGAAACAAAAAAGCTCCAAGACCGTAAAGAAAGCCAACTGTTACACACATTTCAGTATAATCAGAATCTCTGCTTCTTCCTTCCTTACTGCAGTGTGAGGTTTATACCAACCTTCCCTCCCCTCCTCTCCTCTGAACAAAGCTCTAGGAAGACGTTCACTGTAAATTGGTCAGAATAATTTAAGTGCAGGCCAAAAAGCATTTAATTGCTGGATCGGGCTTCATGTTATCTCCAGGAAATGACTGAGATGCACCAATTTGCTCTTCCGTTGAAGCCCAGCCTCTAGAACCTGCATCCACATACTCTCAGAAAACCAAAAAAATTAGTGGCCAGTCTTCCTCATTCTTCTATCAACGGAAGTAATTTAAGCTTCATGTCCAGACCCATAAAACAGCATATTTACCCAGGCTTAACAGTAGAATAAGCTGGATGAGATCAAGTGAGACTACATACAAAGAAACACCAAGAAACAGGCAAAGCACAGCATAATCTTTAGATAGAAAACTGCTTTATAGAGTTGGCCTAAAGCAGCCATTTACTCCATTGCCTGATCTCAGAGCATGTCCACAGCAGTAGCTGTAGACTAAAAGAAAGGAAGATTAATCCTCCAGAAATGCTTCATTCAAGGGTTTGGACTGGCCTTTATCTACAGTTTGAAAATACAAAAATTCTAGATCTAAATTTCAGTCAAGATGCCACACAACTCTACAATGGTATCTAGATCTGGGACCGCTGAAAATTTACAGGCGGCACTGGCTGCACCAACGGAAGGGCATGGGCTACAGCTGCAGCACCAGCAAGACAGGGGAGAGGCAGGAGGCAGGTGATGAATTGGACCAAAGGGGGGGGCAGGGGTGAAAACCCAGGCAGGAGGAACACAGGCAAATCAGAGAGGAGTTGGGAAGCAGCAGCACCTTACCTAGGTGCATCCTGAGATGGGACCCAGGACAGCGAGCTTCGCTAGCACAGCATATGAGTTGCTGAGCACGTCACCCCATTCTAGCAATTAGTACCATCCGCAACCAACTGGTGCAAGGTACTAGCTCATGGATTAGAAATTAATGCTGCAGCCCAAAGGTCTAAGCCCTGTAGAAGACCCGGGTCACTGCAGATTCATGTGACAGGACTATTTTTTTTATTTATCTCCTCCATTTCCCTTTGTCCCGCTAGAAAATTACATAAGAACTCAGATGCATTATATTCTTATTACAAGGACTGTAAACTTGAGCACTCTGATATTAAGAGGTACCCCAACAAGAACTGCCTCTACAATCTTCACCCAGCTCCCGTAACACATCTTCACTGATGCTATCTCTAATTCTAAACACCTGCAGTACACAAAAAAGATAGTGGCTGTGTGATAAAGGTGACGGCAGTCCGTCAGACCCTGCCCCACTCAATGGAAGTGAGAAAGATCAGTGAGCAAGGCACGGCAGGAAAAGAGAGTCAACTCTACTTGCAAAGTTGGACACACCGCCTTGCGGGCAGGATTTGCCTTTCTCTCACGTTCAGTCTTTGCAAGATGCTCAGCAAGTCACTAAAAGCAGTTTTTCCCTGCTCTCCGCAAATCCAGTGCATCTAAGGCTGCCGTGCAAGGGTGCCAAGACTTCCAGCTCCAGTCAGCTGTCCCTGTGTTTCCTGCAGATGAACTGCTACATCATGGCAGGTACTCTGGGGTGAGCGAAAAACAGAAACATCCCTCAGCATCACTTTTAGGCAGCCAAAAATTGAAGAGGTTTCAATAATTTGAGCTTTGCTTGCTCTTTGACTCCATTCCTGAAAATGAATGCAGTGCCAGCATCTGAGATGTTGAAAGAGTGAGAGCTTCCCTGCCTGCGAAGCCCCGGGAAGGAACTAACAGCACTGCTCAGCTCAAGGTTTGGGTGGGGTGTAAAATAAATAGATGTGGAGACGCACGCAGAAAGTAAACGGGGAGGAGAAAATGAATTATGCAGTAATTACCTATCCACTAGAAGAGGGACTCCGTGAAAGGGAAAAAATGATGCAATTACAGAATTAAAGATTGTATCATAATGCAGATGCAAAGGGGAGCCGTGTAATGTTAGTTCTGGCACTTCCTTGCTTTTGTCCGCTGGATTTTGTAACCTCATTGTTCTCCTAACATCATTATTTTGTAAGTAATTTGAATGCAACATAATTATGAGCTCGTATGTTTATATCTTTTCATCATTAATAACGTGTGGAACAACCAGCAGACTGCTCCCAGCGTGATTGATGCCTCCAGCAGATGGCTACGAATGATTCTTTTTCTTCCACTGCTATCAGAGGTAAAGAGCAGGGAGGAGAGAGGGAGATTTTATATTTGAACTTCAATTTCATGCACAAACATTTGGGGATTTTGGGGTTGCTTCAGATGAGGAAACCAAGACTGATATCAATCAGTTGCTCTGAAATGAATCGTAACAGATCGGATTTGAAAAGCAGAAGCACAGAGCAGCTGATGTGTTTTGCCCAAGGTCAAGATGAAAACTCCCGAGGCCTGGATCCCAAATAACCCAGCTGACAGCTCCAAGCCTCTGAACCCCTCCCACACCAAAACTTGTTTAAGCGTAATTACCGCTGTTAACTGCAGGTCAGGGAAGAAGCCGATCACCTCTAGGCTGTGTTTGCTGGTGAACGCAGCCAAAGAGCAACTTCTAAGAGTGTGTCATAGAAAACACAGCTGCAAGCAAGCATTATGGTTGTACGTGCTCATCCTGGATGATAAGTCTTACATTGTTTGTTGCTGTTTGGTTTTTTGTGTTTTTTTTTTTTTTTTAAAGTAAATTACCCTGTGCACCTCGGACTTCGGGCTGCTTTCCAACACATTTCTCAGAGTCGGACGAGTCTGGCTCACCCTGCTTCATGAGGGAAAGCAGCTGCAATAGCAACAACCTGACTTGCTTTATTTGCAGATGATATTAGCTGACGAGAGGCAGCGTGTCTGATGGCACACTCACAGTATAGGCTTTGTGCTTTCAAACATCTCTATTTGCCTTTGTATGCTTCCATTTATAAACATCCCCCTCCTTCTTTCTTTCTAGTATTTTTACCTTGTCTAGCAGGTGCTGGCAGCGACTGTCACAAGCTTTGCATGCTGCTGTTCCTAACAAAAAAACTTCACTGCCATCCTTCCTTGCCCTCAGAGCCTAGGTAACCCGGAGCTACCAGGTCCCCAGGTTCAGACAGAGCCTGCAGCATCCCTCCTTGGCTCTTGGCATAAAACCTAACGGAGAAAGCACCAGCCCATCACTAAGCACGTACAGCTAACTCGAAACAGCCAGTGCTGGTTAACACAAACAGGCAGGGATGCGGCAGCAGCAATGCTTCACTCAGGGCTCCTGTCCCAGGGCTTCTCACATGGGAGCTCTAAGGCCAGCACCCTCAGAGGAGGGATCTGCACATATCTGCTGCGAGTCCCAGGGCTTCTTGTTATCCGTCACAGGTGTCTGCTGTGTCACCTCACTACCCACTGCTGTTTTGGGGGAAGGACAGAAGGACCTAAAGCCCTCCTGCACAGCCACCAATGCTCCGCGCCCTCTGTAACCCACAGTGGGGATCCAGCTACACAGCTTCTCCGTCCACCTCATTTTGACAGCTGCTTCTAATCTTAACGGCACAGCACGCCGTCTGGAAGGGTGTTCGAGACCCAGCTCAGCCCTCCAAGGTGATGCTTATGGTTCTGACATCAAAGATGGACTCTGGAAGTCTCTGAAGGGCCACTCTGACAATGGGTCTGTAACAGGCCAAACTGTCAGCAAGAGGGGGCTGCAAGGGAATCAAGACTGTATTCATTCACTGAAGCTATTCTGGGAGAAACACAAGGCACTGAGTGTTGTCTTCAGGACAATCAAATCACCACTGAACTCAACAGAGGTGACGCCTGTGAGCACCCAGATAATTGCAATGCCATTGCACACCTCTGCCAAAGTCCTCGCCGCTCACTCCGCTCAGCCCAAGGAGCCCTGGAGGTCACACAGCAGGCTCCCAGCCATGGCCGCCAGCCTGCTGTCGCTCCCAGGCCTCAAGCAGCTCTTGCTTTATGAGCCAAAGGGCAGCCACGCTGAGAAGAAGTACAACCCAGCCTGCTCAAGATACACATCCTCTGCCTGCCTGCCTTCCCACAGCACTACTTCACACCAACCCCTGCCATGGGGACCACACACATCCCATGGCATGGCCAGGGCTGCAAAGGCACTGGTGTTTGACCACTACAAGGGCAGAACGGGGAGTAGCCAAAACTCATTTCCCCCGGCCAAGGACAGCACTGCTTCAAGGATTTCCCATTTATCCAGTCTCTAATCCTAACAAGTGGGAGATGAGTGACCTTCATGACTGCCAGCCATTGGTGCAAGCTGGAGGACTGTGACCCAAGGATGAGCATGGAAGCTGCTGGGGCTCCTCGCTCATTGGTATTGCTGCCAGGGAGGTAGTCCCATCCCAGACCTCATCTCCTCACCAGGGACAGCCAGGTCAGGCAGTGAGCCGCACCACGGTCCCCATGTTGGTGACCTGCACCAAGCCACACCAAGCCGGTGCCTATAAGACAGGAGTAACACTGCTGTGGGCAGAAGAGTGGCTGCTTGGAAAAGGGGCAAAGGCCTCATGAGCTCAGGAGACTCTGGGAAGCTGGGAGGGCTGCCCCTGACACCTCTTGCAGCTGGACAGGCCAGAGCCATATCACTCCCGAGGGCTGGCTTCTCTGTTCCCTTCCTTCGCAGGGCCCAGAAGCAGCAAAGCTATTTGTGGAGAAAACAGTACCAGCACAGAGAGCAGCCAGCTCTGGGCTGACCCAAAACAGCTGTGGAATTTCTCCAGAAGCTCTGCATGCCCTGAATGAGAGGAAAATCCACCCTCCAGCCCACTCACCGGACAGAGACAAAGCCTAAGAACAGGACAGAATTTAAGGCATGCCAGGATCTCAGGCTCTGGGAATGCATTGTCCACATTCTCCACCAAAGCACAGAACACTCGTGCCCCAAATCCACCATCTTTTATTCAGAGTGTACATCACCTACTCAGTTTAACAACCACACTCAAGCCAGGGAAATTACTTGCCTGAGTAACTGCTGCTTGATGCAAGGAAAGGCTGTGGGACTGGCTGTCAAATAAATACAGATATGCAGAATGTAAGACCAATAAAAGGCCAGAGCCCTTGGCCAGACCCGAAAGTCAATGCTGTGTGCAGAAATACAAATCACTGGGTGTTTGGTAGAGCCACACCAACCGATCACCTACACCACATGTATCACTGTAGAGATGTATCCTCCAGGCACAATCCACTGATTGGGGTCATGGTCTGAAAAATATTTCAGTGACTTAGAAAACTTAATTCTGCTTGAAATCCTCCATAGAACTCCAGAGAAGCAGCACTGCTCCTTCTTTGAAAGCACTGGTCCCAAGCGAGGTCAGTTCCTCCATTCCAAACTCCTCCATGATATGGCATCTGTTCCAAGCACTATGCAAGCACAAAAGATGTGCAGTTCACACCCAGGGAAGCTGATGGAAGGTAGCCCTTAGCTTAACATCCCTGCATGCAAGCTTGCTTGAGCATATCCCTCTTCAATTTTACCAGGACGATACATATAATCAGTTAACACTGTGCTGAAGCCCCCGCTGGGCTGTGACTGATGGAGCTCCTGCTCCACTCCATCAAGGGGTCAATGCAAGAACCCTGAATGGAGCCAGAAAGAGGCACTGGAAAAATACACAGGGATTCTGGCAGAGCTGGAGACCCACCGAGTCGAATGGGGAGCGGTGCCCAGAGGCCTCTCTACCTGCCAGCTCTCTGCACGCTCTGCTATGCCGGATGAGTGGCTCCTTCCAAGCTACTTCATTTGCATGTATAATTTAAACACATCACATTAAGGCAGAAATAACATTGATCGTCCTGCTGGCATTTCTAATCTGGATGTTCAACATCATCGGCCGCTGCTTCCAAGGAGACTTTGCAACGTGTATAAAACTTGGACCAGGTGTTGCCCCAACAACTTCTCTCCCTCCAGTCAAGCAACAGCAAACAAACACCTTTCCCATTTCTCTCCACATACCTGGCAAGCTGTGAAAAACCTCCAATAGACACAACAGGCTTGAACCAGAGATGTGAGCTTTTGGGCCATGTCGCCAACAGAAGCATGTGCATGCAGGGAATTATCTGCCCTGCTGATACACCAGTGCCACTGACAGCAACGGCCTCAAGTCATCCTGACCCATATGCCCTGGCCACAGTTACTGCTACGTTTCACCTCTCGTGCAGTTAACAAGAAGCTCAAACCCAATCCAGTTAAAGTAGCCAAGAACAGCGTTTCTAGCTGAAGGCTTTGTTTCTAAATCACTGTTATCACCGTGCTGTGAGTTCTGTGCTAGCTCAGACGCAGCGGGCATTTCCAAAGGGCTGTGACCTCCGCCTAAATGCAGGAGGGTACGAGCAAGACCTTGGCGCGCATCGGAAATCAGAAGGATACGGATATTTTCCGACAGCCTCGGGCAGACCCAGAACCTGAGCAAATCTGTATCAAATAAGAAGATCTCTGAAAGATAATACTGAATTTTTTTTTTAAATTAAAAAAATCATGGACTGTATCTACAGAAGGAGGAAAAGAGTTCCAATGAGAAAAAAAGAACGGAGGAATTACAGTGTTTATTAATAGGACCTTATCAGAAGCCTGTTTGCTTTGTTCTCTTTTTTTTTTTAATATGTATACCTATATGACAGAAACACACGCCCTACTGCCTCCCCGGCCGACGACCTGAGGCATACCCACGCTTCAGAAGCTTCCCAAGAAAGTCTCTCCAGCCCGAGACGGCGTGTCGGAGCAGAGCTCGCCGATGGATGCAGGGCTCGGGGAACCGCTCGGCAGATCCGCGGCGCGACCTGAGCCGGGAGGCGGCATCTCCGCCCGCACCGAACTCCGCGCCGCTCTGCGGGGCCGGGCTGCGCTCTCTAAGCGAGAGCACCCGAGCGACCGCCCATCCTCTCCGCTAACTACCAGCATGGGAACGAAGGGGGAAAAAAAAAAGAAAGAAAGAAAGAAAACCCATAGACTCCATATAGACTACAACGATGATAACCAAAAAGTCCGCAAGTTACCCGGCTTTACCCGCTAGCGAGGCGCAAGGACGAGCCCACCCCGCCGATGCGGCGGGCGCTGCCAGGCAGCTCTCAAAGTAACCTTCGCGCCCCGCCGCCTCCGCGCCCGGCCATTACCTGCGCCGCCG